>NC_133331.1:39754188-40054188 GCF_042186555.1 Aquarana catesbeiana
CTGTATAGGAATGATGGGGGGGGGGGTCTCTTTCTAGGGGATCTGTATAGGAATGATGGGGGGGGGTCTCTTTCTGGGGATCTGTATAGGAATGATGGGGGGTCTCTTTCTGGGGATCTGTATAGGAATGATGGGGGGGGGTCTCTTTCTGGGGGATCTGTATAGGAATGATGGGGGGGGGGGGTCTCTTTCTAGGGGATATGTATAGGAATGATGGGGGGGAGGTCTCTTTCTGGGGGATCTGTATAGGAATGATGGGGGGGTCTCTTTCTGGGGGATATGTATAGGAATGATGGGGGGGGGTCTCTTTCTGGGGGATATGTATAGGAATGATGGGGGGGGGTCTCTTTCTGGGGGATATGTATAGGAATGATGGGGGGGGGTCTCTTTATAGGGGGTCTGTATAGGAATGATGGGGGGGGGGTCTCTTTCTAGGGGATCTGTATAGGAATGATGGGGGGGGGTCTCTTTCTAGGGGATCTGTATAGGAATGATGGGGGGTCTCTTTATAGGGGATCTGTATAGGAATGATGGGGCGTCTCTTTATAGGGGACCTGTATAGGAATGATGGGGGGGGTCTCTTTCTATGGGATCTGTATAGAAATGATGGGGGGGGGGGTCTCTTTCTAGGGGATCTGTATAGAATGATGGGGGGGGGGTCTCTTTCTATGGGATCTGTATAGGAATGATGGGGGGGGGTCTCTTTCTGAGGGATCTGTATAGGAATGATGGGGGGGGGGGGTCTCATTCTAGGGGGTCTGTATAGGAATGATGGGGGGGGGGTCTCTTTCTAGGGGATATGTATAGGAATGATGGGGCGTCTCTTTATAGGGGACCTGTATAGGAATGATGGGGGGGGTCTCTTTCTATGGGATCTGTATAGGAATGATGGGGGGTCTCTTTCTGAGGGATCTGTATAGAATGATGGGGGGGGTCTCTTTCTGAGGGATCTGTATAGGAATGATGGGGGGGGGGGTCTCATTCTAGGGGGTCTGTATAGGAATGATGGGGGGGGGTCTCTTTCTAGGGGATATGTATAGGAATGATGGGGCGTCTCTTTATAGGGGACCTGTATAGGAATGATGGGGGGGGGTCTCTTTCTATGGGATCTGTATGGAATGATGGGGGGGGGGGGTCTCTTTCTAGGGGATCTGTATGGAATGATGGGGCGTCTCTTTATAGGGGACCTGTATAGGAATGATGGGGGGGGTCTCTTTCTATGGGATCTGTATAGGAATGATGGGGGGGGGGTCTCTTTCTAGGGGATCTGTATAGGAATGATGGGGGGGGTCTCTTTCTAGGGGATCTGTATAGGAATGATGGGGGGGGGTCTCTTTCTAGGGGATCTGTATAGGAATGATGGGGGGGGTCTCTTTCTAGGGGATCTGTATAGGAATGATGGGGGGGGGTCTCTTTATAGGATACTTAGAGATATTCTAGAACGAGATCCTCAGATCATCGCAATAGGGATTCCCCAGCAAAGAGATCCCAACATCCTTCCTATACAGACCCCCCAGTATAGAGATCTCCATCCTTCCTATAGGGATTCCTCCGCACACTGACCCCCCCATCCCCCGCACAGACATGGGGTGTCCCCCGCACACAGGTCCGCAGTCCGGGGCCCCGGAGAAGTTCTTACTTGTGAGCTGTCAGTGGCTGTCATCCATCCGAGCGGAGTGTCCCCCGTCCTCTCCCCGGGTACCGGGGCTCCTCATCCCTCCTGCAGCCCCCGGAATATCCGTGCCATGCGGGGGGTGAGATGTCGGGGTCCCGGCGGGGGGTGAGTGTCCGATCCCCGGGATCACAGCAGCTGCTGCAGGCCAATTCACACCCAGCCTGTCCTCCGTACACCGGAGCGGAGACCGCCCCCCGCCCTCTGATTGGAGGCTTCTACACTACATGTCAGTCCATGAATGGTAATGACTCCGCCCTCCACCCAGAGCCCGCCCCTCTGCATCACACATCAGTGCCCGGTCCCTGCACAGGACATCCTTCTCCCAACACAGCCCGGGACTCACCATCTCATACACACCTACCTACCTACCTACCTACCTACCCCATCTCATACACACCTACCTACCTACCTACCTACCTACCTACCTACCTACCTACCTACCTACCTACCTACCCCATCTCATACACACCTACCTACCTACCTACCCCATCTCACACACCTACCTACCTACCTACCTACCTACCTACCTACCTACCCCATCTCATACACACCTACCTACCTACCTACCTACCTACCTACCTACCTACCTACCCCATCCCATACACACCTACCTACCTACCTACCTACCTACCTACCTACCTACCTCATCCCATACACACCTACCTACCTACCTACCCCATCCCATACACACCTACCTACCTACCTACCTACCTACCAACCTACCTACCTACCTACCCCATCTCATACACACCTACCTACCTACCCTACCTACCTACCCCATCCCATACACACCTACCTACCTACCTACCTACCCCATCCCATACACACCTACCTACCTACCTACCTACCTACCCCATCTCATACACACCTACCTACCTACCTACCCACCCCATCCCATACACACCTACCTACCTACCTACCCCATCTCATACACACCTACCTACCCTACCTACCTACCTACCTACCTACCCCATGTCATACACACCTACCTACCTACCTACCCCATCCCATACACACCTACCTACCTACCTACCTACCTACCTACCCCATCTCATACACACCTACCTACCTACATACCTACCCCACCTACCTACCCCATCTCATACCTACCTAACTACCTACCTACCTACCCCATCTCCTACCCACCTACCTACCCCACCTACATACCTACCTACCCCACCTATATACCTACCTACCCCACCTACCTACCTACCTACCTACCCCATCTCATACACACCTACCTACCTACCTACCCCATCCCATACACACCTACCTACCTACCTACCTACCTACCTACCTACCCCATCTCATACACACCTACCTACCTACCTACCTACCTACCTACCTACCCCATCCCATACACACCTACCTACCTACCTACCTACCTACCTACCCCATCCCATACACACCTACCTACCTACCTACCTACCCCATCCCATACACACCTACCTACCTACCTACCTACCTACCTACCTACCTACCCCATCCCATACACACCTACCTACCTACCTACCCCATCTCATACACACCTACCTACCTACCTACCTACCCTACCTACCTACCCCATCCCATACACACCTACCTACCTACCTACCTACCTACCCCATCCCATACACACCTACCTACCCTACCTACCCTACCTACCCCATCCCATACACACCTACCTACCTACCTACCTACCCCATCTCATACACACCTACCTACCTACCTACCCCATCCCATACACACCTACCTACCTACCTACCTACCCCACCTACCTACCTACCCCATCTCATACACACACCTACCCTACCTACCTACCTACCCCATCTCATACACACCTACCTACCCTACCTACCTACCCCATCTCATACACACCCACCTACCTACCTACCACACCCACATACCCCATCTCATACACACCTACCTACCTACCCCATCTCATACACACCTACCTACCTACCCCACCTACCTACCTACCCCACCCACCTTACCTACCTACCCCATCTCATACACACCTACATACCTACCCCACCTACCTACCCCATCTCATACCTACCTAACTACCTACCTACCCCATCTCCTACCCACCTACCTACCCCACCTACATACCTACCTACCCCACCTACATACCTACCTACCCCACCTACCTACCCTACCTACCCCATCTCATACACACCTACCTCCCTACCTACCCCATCTCATACCTACCTACCCCACCTACCCACCCACCTACCCCATCTCATACCCACCTACCTACCCACCTACCTACCAACCCCATCTCATACCTACCTACCTACCCCATCTCATACCCACCTACATACCCCACCTACCTACCTACCTACCTACCTACCTACCCCATCTCATAACCACCTACCCACCTACCTACCTACCTACCCTACCTACCCAACCTACCCCTTCTCATACCCACTTACCTACCCCACCTGTCTACCCACCTACCTACCCTATCTCACACCCACCCACCTACCTCCCTACCTACCCCATCTCATACCTACCTACCCACCTACCTACCCCATCTCATACCCACCTACCTACCCCACCTACCTACCCACCTACCTACCCCATCTCATACCCACCTACATACCCACTTACCTACCCCACCTACCTACCCACCTACCTACCCACCTACCTACCAACCCCATCTCATACCTACCTACCTACCTACCTACCCCATCTCATACCCACCTACATACCTACCTAACCTACCCCATCTCATACCTACCTACCTACCCCATCTCATACCCACCTACATACCTACCTAACCTACCCCATCTCATACCCACCTACATACCCCACCTACCTACCTACCCCATCTCATAATCACCTACCCACCTACCCACCTACCACATCTCATACCCACCTGCCTACCCACCTACCACATCTCATACCCACCTATCTACCCACCTACCACATCTCATACCCACCTATCTACCCACCTACCACAACTCATACCCACCTACCACATCTCATACCCACCTACTGCATCTCATACCCACCTACCTACTCACCTACCCCATCTCATACCTACCTACCCCACCTACCCACCTACCTACCCCATCTCATACCCACCTACCTACCCTACCTACCCACCTACCTACCAACCCCATCTCATACCTACCTACCTACCCCATCTCATACCCACCTACATACCCTACCTACCTACCTACCCACCCCATCCCATACACACCTACCTACCCTACCTACCCTACCTACCCCATCCCATACACACCTACCTACCTACCTACCTACCCCATCTCATACACACCTACCTACCTACCTACCCACCCCATCCCATACACACCTACCTACCTACCTACCTACCCCATCTCATACACACCTACCTACCCTACCTACCTACCTACCTACCCCATCTCATACACACCTACCTACCTACCTACCCCATCCCATACACACCTACCTACCTACCTACCCACCCCATCTCATACACACCTACCTACCTACCTACCCCATCCCATACACACCTACCTACCCTACCTACCCCATCTCATACACACCTACCTACCTACCTACCTACCCCATCCCATACACACCTACCTACCTACCTACCCCACCTACCTACCTACCCCATCTCATACACACCTACCTACCCTACCTACCTACCTACCTACCCCATCTCATACACACCTACCTACCCTACCTACCTACCTACCCCATCTCATACACACCCACCTACCTACCTACCTACCACACCCACATACCCCATCTCATACACACCTACCTACCTACCCCATCTCATACACACCTACCTACCTACCTACCCCATCTAATACACACCCACCTACCTACCTACCTACCACACCCACATACCCCATCTCATACACACCTACCTACCTACCCCATCTCATACACACCTACCTACCCCACCTACCTACCTACCCACGTAACCCATCCCACCTACCTACCCACCTACATACCTACCCCACCCACCTACCCCATCTCATACACACCTACCTACCTACCTACCTACCCCATCTCATACACACCAACCTACCCTACCTAGCCCACCTACCCACCCCACCTACCTACCTACCTACCTACCTACCTACCCCACCTACCTACCTACCCCACCTACCTTACCTACCTACCCCATCTCATACACACCTACATACCTACCCCACCTACCTACCCCATCTCATACCTACCTAACTACCTACCTACCTACCCCATCTCCTACCCACCTACCTACCCCACCTACATACCTACCTACCCCACCTACATACCTACCTACCCCACCTACCTACCCTACCTACCCCATCTCATACACACCTACCTCCCTACCTACCCCATCTCATACCTACCTACCCCACCTACCCACCTACCTACCCCATCTCATACCCACCTACCTACCCTACCTACCCACCTACCTACCAACCCCATCTCATACCTACCTACCTACCCCATCTCATACCCACCTACATACCCCACCTACCTACCTACCTACCTACCCCATCTCATAACCACCTACCCACCTACCTACCTACCTACCCTACCTACCCAACCTACCCCTTCTCATACCCACTTACCTACCCCACCTGTCTACCCACCTACCTACCCTATCTCACACCCACCCACCTACCTCCCTACCTACCCCATCTCATACCTACCTACCCACCTACCTACCCCATCTCATACCCACCTACCTACCCCACCTACCTACCCACCTACCTACCCCATCTCATACCCACCTACATACCCACTTACCTACCCCACCTACCTACCCACCTACCTACCAACCCCATCTCATACCTACCTACCTACCTACCCCATCTCATACCCACCTACATACCTACCTAACCTACCCCGTCTCATACCTACCTACCTACCCCATCTCATACCCACCTACATACCTACCTAACCTACCCCATCTCATACCCACCTACATACCCCACCTACCTACCTACCCCATCTCATAACCACCTACCCACCTACCCACCTACCACATCTCATACCCACCTGCCTACCCACCTACCACATCTCATACCCACCTATCTACCCACCTACCACATCTCATACCCACCTATCTACCCACCTACCACAACTCATACCCACCTACCACATCTCATACCCACCTACTGCATCTCATACCCACCTACCTACTCACCTACCACATCTAATACCCACCTATCTAACCAACCCACCTACCACATCTTATACCCACCTACCCCATCTCATACCCACCTACCCCATCTCATACCCACCTACCTACCAACCTACCACATCTCATACCCACCTATCTACCCACCTACAACATCTCATACCCACCTACCCCATCTCATACCCACCTACCTACCCACCTACCACATCTCATACCCACCTACCCCATCTCATACCCACCTACCTACCCACCTACCACATCTCATACCCACCTACCTACTCACCTACCACATCTCATACCCACCTATCTACCCACCTACCACATCTCATACCCACCTACTGCATCTCATACCCACCTACCACATCTCATACCCACCTACTACATCCCATACCCACCTACCTACTCACCTACCACATCTCATACCCACCTACCACATCTCATACCCACCTACCTACCACATCTTATACCCACCTACCCCATCTCATACCCACCTACCCCATCTCATACCCACCTACCTACCAACCTACCACATCTCATACCCACCTATCTACCCACCTACAACATCTCATACCCACCTACTACATCCCATACCCACCTACCTACTCACCTACCACATCTCATACCCACCTACCACATCTCATACCCACCTACCTACCACATCTTATACCCACCTACCCCATCTCATACCCACCTACCCCATCTCATACCCACCTACCTACCCACCTACCACATCTCATACCCACCTACCCCATCTCATACCCACCTACCTACCCACCTACTACATCCCATACCCACCTACCTACTCACCTACCACATCTCATACCCACCTACCACATCTCATACCCACCTACCTACCACATCTCATACCCACCTACCACATCTCATACCCACCTACCACACTTCATACCCACCTACCACATCTCATACCCACCTATCTACCCACCCACCTACCTACCTACCCACCCACCACTGTCCATGCATCACATCTCATACCCACCTACCACATCTCATACCCACCTACCTACCTACCCACCCATCACTGTCCATGCATCACATCTTATACCCACCCACCTACCTACCCACTCACCCACCACTGTGCATGCATCACCTACCTAACCACCACTGTCCATGCATCAAATCTTATGCCCACCCACCTACCTACCCATCTACCTACCACTGTCCATACATCACATCTCATACCCACCTACCCACCTTCCCACCACTGTCCATACATCACATCTCATACCCACCTACCTACCCACCCACCACTGTCCATACATCACATCTCATACCCACCTACCCACCTTCCCACCACTGTCCATACATCACATCTCATACCCACCTACCTACCCACCCACCACTGTCCATACATCACATCCCATACCCACCTACCCACCACTGTCCTCACATCTCATATCTACCTACCCACCACTGTCCTCATATCTCATACCTACCCACCCACCATTGTCCATACATCACATCTCATACCCACCAACCCACCACTCTCCTCACATCTCATACCTACCTAGCTACCTACCTACCCAACACTGTACATACCTCACATCTCATACCCACCCAGTACAATACAAAACTGTCCATGTATGACATGTGTCACCCAATACTGTCCATCAGGGCTGGTGCAAAGATTTTTGATACTCTAGGCAGACCAAATTTTTCTGCCCCCTTGGCTCCGCCCCTGACTCCACCCCATTTGTCCTGGCCATGTAACCCATGTGACCTACCTGACCCCTACACTGACCTACCTGAGCATTACACTAACCTACCTGACCATTACACTGACCTACCTGACCCCTACACTGACCTACCTGACCCCTACACTGACCCCTATACTGACCTACCTGAACCCTACACTGACCTAACTGAGCATTACACTGATCTACCTGACCCCTATACTGACCTACCTGACCCCTATACTGACCTACCTGACCCCTACACTGAGCTACCCGTCAACTGCACTGACCTACCTGCCCCTTACACTGACCTACCTGACCCCTACACCGACCCACCTAACTCCTACACTGACCTACCTGCCCCTTACACTGACCTACCTGACCTCTACACTAACCTACCTAACACCTACACTGACCTACCTGACTACTGCACTGACCTACCTGACCCCTACACTGACCTACCTGATTCCTAATACAATGTCAGTGTTCTTCACTCACTGGGGCTCTGCTCTACCTGCCCCTGTGCCTCCAGGCTTCAGCTGTCACCAGCCCTGGATTGCCCACTAATCTGCCCTGATCAGGCTATAGCCCACGCTACCGCTGTACAGGACAGGCCGGAAGGGAGAGCGGCCTCTACGAATTGCGGTGACCCGGGGTCACATGACTCGGAATATGAATAACATATTGGGTAGAGCTGGCTGTACTGGGACATCAATCACCAGAGACTTAGAGAGAGAGAGAGAGAGAGAGAGAGACAGACAGGTCACTGATCATAGAGGCGGCGGAGCGCAGGGGATGTGCGATTCCATTCCGTCAGGACACAGTTCTCCAGTGCTGTGCTGCACCTGTGACATCACTTATGGATGGAGCTGGTATCGCCTGAACTAGTCACATGCTGCAGACAGAGGCATCCCCTGTATACAGTCAGCACCGCACTGACTTACATAGCGCAGAGCCTGGCGGGAGACAGAGAGTAGGGAAACCAGCAGCCAGGCGCCCTAGGCGGCTGCCTAGTTTTGCCTAATGGTAGCCCCGGCCCTTCTGTCCATGTATGACATGTGTCACCCAATACTGTCCATGTATGACATGTGTCACCCAATACTGTCCATGTATGACATGTGTCACCAAGTACTGTCCATGTATGACATGTGTCACCCAATGCTGTCCATGTATGACATGTGTCACCAAGTACTGTCCATGTATGACATGTGTCACCCAATGCTGTCCATGTATGACATGTGTCACCCAATACTGTCCATGTATGACATGTGTCACCCAATACTGTCCATGTATGACATGTGTCACCCAATACTGTCCATGTATGACATGTGTCACCAAGTACTGTTCATGTATGACATGTGTCATCCAATACTTTCCATGTATGACATGTGTCACCCAAAACTGTCCATCTTTGACATGTGTCACCCAATACTGTCCATGTATGACATGTTTCACCCAATACTGTCCATGTATGACATGTGTCACCCAAAACTGTCCATCTTTGACATGTGTCACCCAATACTGTCCATGTATGGCATGTTTCACCCAATACTGTCCATGTATGACATGTGTCATCCAAAACTGTCCATCTTTGACATGTTTCACCCAATACTGTCCATGTATGACATGTTTCACCCAATACTGTCCATGTATGACATGTGTCACCCAAAACTGTCCATCTTTGACATGTGTCACCCAATACTGTCCATGTATGACATGTTTCACCCAATACTGTCCATGTATGACATGTGTCACCCAAAACTGTCCATCTTTGACATGTTTCACCCAATACTGTCCATGTATGACGTGTGTCACCAAGTACTGTCCATGTTTGACATGTGTTACCCAAAACTGTCCATGTATGACATGTGTCACCCAATACTGTCCATGTATGACATGTTTCACCCAATACTGTCCATGTATGACATGTTTCACCCAATACTGTCCATGTTTGACATGTGTCACCCAATACTGTCCATGTATGACATGTGTCACCAAGTACTGTCCATGTATGATATGTGTCACCCAGTAATAATAATCCCATAATCTGATCAAGTCTCATAATATTAATATCACAATCTGATCGAATCTCATAAAATCTCATAATCTGATTGAATCTCAAAAATCTCATAATCTGATCAAATCAAATAATCTCAGCAAATCGAATAATCTGATCAAATCTCATAATATGATCGAATCTCATCTGAGCGAATCGAATAATCTGATGGAATCTCATAATAATAATCTGATGCTCTGATCGAATCTCATAATAACAACCTCTAATGCCCCGTACACACGGTCAGATTTTCCGACGGAAAATGTGTGATAGGACCTTGTTGTCGGAAATTCCGACCGTGTGTAGGCTCCATCACACATTTTCCATCGGAATTTCTGACACACAAAGTTTGAGAGCAGGATATAAAATTTTCCGACAACAAAATCCGTTGTCGGAATTTCCGATCGTGTGTACACAAATCCGACAGACAAAGTGCCATGCATGCTCAGAATAAATAAAGAGATGAAAGCTATTGGCTACTGCCCCGTTTATAGTCCCGACGTACGTGTTTTACGTCACCGCGTTTAGAACGATCGGATTTTCCAAGAACTTTGTGTGACCGTGTGTATGCAAGACAAGTTTGAGCCAACATCCGTCTGAAAAAATCCTAGGATTTTGTTGTCGGAATGTCCGAACAAAGTCCGACCGTGTGTACGGGGCATTACTCTGTTCGACTCTCATAATAATAATCCCATAATATGATCAAGTCCCATAATATTAATATCATAATCTGATCGCATTGAATAATCTAAACAAATTTCATAATAATAATCTCATAATCTGAAATACAATCATGAATAAAGTATCTCAGTGCTGCCAATGGATGAAAATGATTGATAATGCCCTGTCCTGGCTGATCAATTTGTCTAATCCAATCTGATTTAAACTGAGTTTCAATCAATCAGAAGGGAAGTTATAGCTATTCGATTGTTTGCAGATTCATTGTTCCACATTGAGCCGGATAAAGAAATCGTAGTGTGTGTGACCACCATTGGGATTCAATCATCCAGAGGAAGATGTCGGGTAAAGTGACCCCTCCATACTAAAAACAAAGTCGTGTAGTGGAAGCCCCCCTTAAGGTGATCTATACAATCTGATTGTACAACCTCCTTTAGGTGTGGCCTCAGCTTTGTAGGACAAGGGTCTGCCTAATTAGATACAATAGAATGGATTGTTTAGGAGCGGTAAAGCCAAAACAGGTTGTACAATCAGATTGTACAGTGTATGGGCAGCCACTGTTATTTGACCCCCACCAATCAGAGGACAATGATTGGACAACCTGATTGTAAAGGCCAGCTTTATCCACCATATAAAAAAAAAAAAAAAAGTATGACTTTTATATGAATTTGATTGGATTTGCAGCAGGGAGAGTATGGAAATGTTTTCCTGTGTGATTGAAGGACAGCTGTACAGGAATATTCAATATGGCAGAGCAAAGATCAATGACAAGAAGCAAAGTAATGTAACCATAGCAACCAGATTCCAGGTCAATGGAGGACGTCAGTAATGTGAATTATCATATAGATTTACACACAGTATCTCACACAAGTGAGTACACCCCTCACATTTTTGTAAATATTTTATTATATCTTTTCATGTGACAACACTGAAGAAATGACACTTTGCTACAATGTAAAGTAGTGAGTGTACAGCTTGTATAACAGTGTAAATTTGCTGCCCCCTCAAAATAACTCAACACACAGCCATTAATGTCTAAACCGCTGGCAACAAAAGTGAGTACACCCCTAAGTGAAAATGTCCAAATTGGGCCCAAAGTGTCAATATTTTGTGTGGCCACCATTATTTCCCAGCACTGCCTTAACCCTCTTGGGCATGGAGTTCACCAGAGCTTCACAGGTTGCCACTGGAGTCCTCTTCCCCTCCTCCATGATGACATCACGGAGCTGGTAGATGTTAGAGACCTTGCGCTCCTCCACCTTACGTTTGAGGATGACCCACAGATGCTCAATAGGGTTTAGGTCTGGAGAAATGCTTGGCCAGTCCATCACCTTTACCTTCAGCTTCTTTAGTAAGGCAGTGGTCGTCTTGGAGGTGTGTTTGGGGTCGTTATCATGTTGGAATACTGCCCTGCGGCCCAGTCTCTGAAGGGAGGGGATCATGCTCTGCTTCAGTAGGTCACAGTACATGTTGGCATTCATGGTTCCCTCAATGATCTGTAGCTACCCAGTGCCGGCAGCACCCAGACCATGACACTCCCACCACCATGCTTGACTGTAGGCAAGACACACTTGTCTTTGTACTCCTCACCTGGTTGATGCCAGACACGCTTGACACCATCTGAACCAAATAAGTTTATCTTGGTCTCATCAGACCACAGGACATGGTTCCAGTAATCCATGTCCTTAGTCTGCTTGTCTTCAGCAAACTGTTTGCAGGATTTCTCGTGCATCATCTTTAGAAGAGGCTTCCTTCTGGGATGACAGGCATGCAGACCAATTTGATGCAGTGTGCGGCGTATGGTCTGAGCACTGACAGGCTGACCCCCCACCTCTTCAACCTCTGCAGCAATGCTGGCAGCACTCGTTTGTCTATTTCCCAAAGACAACCTCTGGATATTGCGCTGAGCCCGTGCACTCAACTTCTTTGGTCGACCATGGTGAGGCCTTTTCTGAGTGGAACCTGTCCTGTTAAACCGCTGTATGATCTGGGCCACCGTGCTGCAGCTCAGTTTCAGGGTCTTGGCAATCTTCTTATAGCCTAGACCATCTTTATGTAGAGCAACAATTCTTATTTTCAGATCCTCAGAGAATTATTTGCCATGAGGTGCCATGTTGAACTTCCAGTGACCAGTATGAGAGAGTGAGAGCGATAACACCAATGTAACACACCTACTCCCCATTCACACCTGAGACCTTGTAACACTAATGAGTCACATGACACCAGGCAGGGAAAATGGCTAATTGGGCCCAATTTGGACGTCTCACTTAGGGTTGTACTCGGTTTTGTTACCAGCGGTTTAGACATTATTGGCTGTGTGTTGAGTTATTTTGAGGGGACAGAAAATTTACACTGTTATACAAGCTGTACACTCACTACTTTACATTGTAGCAAAGTGTCATTTCTTCAGTGTTGTCTTCAGTATTTGTAGATATAATAAAATATTTACAAAAATGTGAGGGGTGTACTCACTTTTGTGAGATACTATATATAAACACACTTTGCTCTTAACCTCATTCAAGAACTTTATATTATTCTGCTACCAAACTACAGGAAACGGACCATAACAGGGAGGGTGGGTGGGAAGCTGCTTCCTGTGTCCGTCTAGCTGGATGCCAGGGCTGAACCACCCCTCCTCAAGCTGACTTAGACCCCAACCCAGCCACGGGATATCCACCAATCAGGGAAGCCCTCTTTACTAAGCCAAAAGCCCAACTGATAACCCCATCCTAACTTGTCTCCCCTCTTCACACTGTCATGTCTGCCCTACGCTATTTCATTTTTTCTTCGCTCCAGGCCTCACTGTAGTGATGGTCATCTACCTGCCAATGTGCACACTACTTAGTCCAATGTTATCCCATTGGAGCGCACGAGAAACCTCCAGAAACCTGCCAAGGTGGGCCCCCAGGTTTCCACGGCCTAAAGGTCTCCACAGAGATTAACCACTTGCTTACTGGGCACCTAAACCCCCCCTCCTGCCCAGACCAATTTTCAGCTTTTAGCGCTGTCACTCTTTGAACGACAATTGCGCCGTCATACAACACTGCACCCAAATGACATTTTTATAATTTTTTTCCCCACAAATAGAGCTTTCTTGGTTCTATTTGATCACCTCTGGATTTTTTATTTTTTGTTAAAAAAAATACAAAACCGTTTTATATTTTGTTAATAAATTTTGCAAACAGGTCATTTTTCTCCTTCATTGATGTACGCTGATGAGGCTGCACTGTTAGGCTGCACTGATGGGCACCAATAGGCTGCATTGATGGGACCGATAGGGCGGCACTGGTGGGCACTGATGGGTGGCACTGAAGAGCACTGATAAGTAGCACTGAAGGGCACTAAAAGGTGGCACTGATAGGTGGCAGTGATGGGCACTGATGGGTGGCAGTGATGGGCACTGATGGGTGGCAGTGATAGGCAGCACTGATGAGGCACTGATTGACACCACTAGTGGGCATTGATAGGTGGCACTCATGGGCATTGATAGGTGGCACTGATTGCTGGCACTGTTATGCACTGGTGGGCACTGATTCATGGTACTGTGGGCACTGGCAGGCGGTACTGGACGGCACAGAAGAGGCGGCTTCGCCTCTTCGTCTTCGGGACCGATGTCCCGTGCACAGAAGCCGGTGATGGGCTTTTTTTTTTCTCCTTACGCTGTCAGCATGATGAGAAAAAAAAGCCGATTACCGTTCTTCTGTTTGCATCACGTGATCAGCTGTCGTTGGCTGACAGATGATCACGTGGTAAGGGGCCGGGATCGACTCCTTACTCGGATCTGTGATCACCCGAGTCTCATTGACTCGGGTGATCACAGTGCGCGCCGCGCGTGCCCTGCAGGGGGCACGTGGGGAGCGTGTAAAGGGGAGGACATCTATTGACGGCCTCCCGGCAAAGTGAATCCGCGTTGTAGCAGTCATTCGGCTATAGCGCGGATCTGCAGGAGTTAATGTGGCACTGTCCATGTCTGATGTAGTGCGGTGATGGGGACCCCTCCTGAACCAGGGCTCTAGCATAACCCACAGCAACTAGATCTAACCTGATCAGACTTAAGTAAATATAGACATCCCCATAGGTTATTACCTGCTTGCCGCCCTCCAATAGTACATTTACTGTGGGCAGATGGCACGGGCAGACTGGATCATGTACATGTATTTTTTAGTGACACTGAACTAATCTGATAGAAGTACGTAAAAAAAAATAGTAAGAAAAGAAAAAAAAATGTTAAAAGAAAAAAATGTTTAAAAAATGTTTAAAAAACTTGAATAAAAAATAATACAAAAAAATAAATAATAAAATATTTTTTTAACCACTTCAGCTCCAGAAGATTTACCCCCCCCTTCATGACCAGGTCGTTTTTTTTGTTATAGGACACTGCGTTACTTTAACTGACAATTGCGTGATCGTGCGACGTTGTACCCAAATAAAATTGCCACAAATAGAGCTTTCTTTTGGTGGTATTTGATCACCTCTGTGGTTTTTATTTTTTGCGCTATAAACAAAATAATTGTGACAATTTTGAAATAAATATAATATTTTTTACTTTTTTTTCTATAATAAATATCCCAAAAAATGTAAAAAAAACAAATTTCATCATCAGTTTAGGCCAATATGTTTTCTTCTACATATTTTTGGTAAAAAAAAAAAATCGCAATAAGCGTATATTGATTGGTTTGCGCAAAACTTATGGCGTCTACAAAATAGAGGATAGATTTATGGCATTTTTATTATTTTATTTTTTTTTACTAGTAATGGCAGTGAGGATGAGCAGTGATTTTTAGCGTGAGTGCGACACCTAACTGATGTTTTTGACACTTTTTTTGGGAACCAGTGACATTATTACAGTGATCGGTGCTAAAAATATGCACTGTTATTGTACTAATGACACTGGCAGGGAAAGGGTTGACACTAGGGGGCGATCAAGGGGTTAAATGTGTTCCCTCAGTGTCTGTTTACTAACTGTATAGGGGAATGTGTGACTTGGGGAACACACAGATCCATGTTCCTGCATTGCAGAAAGACAGGATCTGTGTGATCTCCCCTGTCAGGTTGCAGATTTGTCTTATTTACACAGGCAGATCCCCGTTCTGTCTCTGCGGGGAATGATCGCGGGTGGCCGCCGCCCCACCCACTGATAGGCTCCCCGCTGGCCAGTGGGCGCACGCGCGCATGCCCACAAATCGCCGCGCTTGAGCCGACGTACAATGGCGGTGATTCGCGGGAACCGGCCACATTGCCGCAGTGCAACTGCGACGGCTGGTCCTTAAGAGGTTAAGAGGGCCTGGCAGGGGGTGTGTCCTATGCCTACATACTTTTGCTAATGCAGTAGATGCCCCATGTTCCCATCTCAAAAAGTTGGGAGGTATGCTTTACACCCCGCTTGCACCCATGGGCATGAGCCCTAAGATAAATATTCCTATTTATTCCTTCCCCCCTAACCAAATGAGCATTTAAGCCACTGCTTGGGTACATTTGACAAACGGCCGGAGTTGGTCTGTAAACAGTTAAGTCACCGGCTGCTTTTTTCCAGTAAATAAACAGAAGGCAGACAGGAAGGTTGCCTCATCGGAGATTGCTGAAGACCATGTATGTACTGTAGCAAAAGTATATACAGTATAAAAAAAAAGATGGGACTCGGCTTACTGTCAGTTGTCACCAGAACAGGTTTCCTCTTTTGTAAGACTTCTCCCCACTTCTGTTCCTCACAGATTAGGATCTATATTGAGGACAAATCCCCTCAACAGGTATGTAGGCAGCTAGAAAAACTTGACAGGGGTTAAAACACCTCACCACTCTATCCAAAACTTAAAAAAACATTTTTGCCTTTACATGTTGTTTAACCATTTGCCGACCGAGATATAGCCATATGACGGCTTCTTGTGATCGCGGGGCGCGGGCGGCCCGGTCTGTGATCGCAGGGTCCTCAATCACAGATTGAATTAAAAAGCAAATCAGCAGCATTTTACCACTTGATCAGCTGTGACCAATCAGAAGTAAACAGAAGCCGGTTATCTGCACTCCTTTCCTCACACTGACAGCATGAGGAGAGGAGAAGAGAGCCGATAACCGGCTTGTGTAAAAGGGACATGTACACTGATAAACAGGGCACTGATAACCAGTGTCCTGATCATCAGTGCAGTCTCAACAGTGTCCGCCAGTGCTGCCAATCAGTGCCCACCAGAGCTGCCAAAAAGTGGCCATCAGTGCCACATATAAGTGCTGCCTGCTAGTGCCCATCAGTGCCACCTATCAGTGACCATCAGTGCCACCTATCAATGCTGCCCATCAGTGCAGCATCATCAGTACAGCCTATCAGTGCCCATCAATGTCCATCAGTGCTGCCTTATCAGTGCAGCCTATCAGTGCCTATCAGTGCCGCCTATCAATGCTGCCCATCAGTGCAGCATCATCAGTACAGCCTATCAGTGCCCATCAATGTCCATCAGTGCTGCCTTATCAGTGCAGCCTATCAATGCCCATCAGTGCCGCCTATCAATGCTGCCCATCAGTGGAGCCTATCAGTGACCATCAGTGCCACCTATCAATGCTGCCCATCAGTGCAGCCTCATCAGTGCAGCCTCATCAGTGCAGCCTATCAGTCCCCATCAATGTCCATCAGTGCTGCCTTATCAGTGCCCATCAATGTCCCTCAGTGCTGCCTTATCAGTGCAGCATATCAATGCCCATCAGTGCTGCCTATCAGTGCCCATCAGTGCAGCCTCATTAGCGCATATTAGTGAAAGAGAAAAATTACCTGTTTGCAAAAACATATAACAAACTATGAAGAAGTTTTTTGTTTTTTTTATTTCAGTATTTATTCATTTATTTACAAAACCCAGTGGCAATTAAATACTACCAAAAGAAAGCTCTGTTTATGTGAAAAAAATGATAATAATTTTGCTTGGGTACAGTGTAGCATGACCGCGCAATTGTCATTCAAAGTGCGACAGCGCTGAAAGCTGTAAATTGGCCTGGGCAAGAAGGGGGTAAAAGTGCCCAGTAAGCAAGTGGTTAACCCTTTCGCCGTCACTGGCATATGCCATACGTTGGCAGCAGCACTGGGTTTAAGGGTCCATTCATATGGGGCGCTTTACTGCAGGCTCCATGCAGGTCCGTGTATTCCTGGCACAGGGATGTACAGGTGTTGCATGCACCCCCATGCCAGCATCCCATTCATTTCTATTGGGACACACGGCTGCATGAACAGAGCCAGGAGGGAGTCGGGAGATCAGCCGACAGGAATCCAGAAGCAACATTCAAAACGTCAACTCCACGTCCAACTGTCACTTTCTCCAGCCACTGTGGCCAGGGATGACGCTAATGGAGCGCGACCTGCACTCTATTAGCTTCAATAGACAGCAAGTGAGACCATGATGTCTCATTAAAGAGAATCTGTCACATAAAAAAAAAGGAACATATGGGGACTTTTTTGTCCCCTATGTTATGAAAAATAAAGTTTAGTGAAAAGAAAAGTATAAACAAATAAAGTGATACTAAACACTCACTGTTTAAATTACAGTATCTCTTCTCTTTCTGTATGTGGATGATGGCACTGTAATTATTTTAATTAAAAAAAACACTAACTACCTTTTTCCTGATCGATATCCAGCTGTCACGTGACCCAGCTCTCTCCCAGTCTGTCTGCAGGGAAACATAAGCTGGAGAAGTTTCTAGTCCTCTGCTGCTGGTCACATGTTCAAAATAAAAAAACGACCACTGGAATACGGAGTAAAAATAAATAAATAATATCAATAAAGTGTTTTATATTGTCATACAAATATATGTTTGAAATCAAATCTTTATTTATTGGCAAAACCATGGTGTGGGCAGATTTCTGCCAGTCACAGGCTGTGTCATGCTTGTGTCTTAGAATAAGAGGGAGGTGAAGCCTCCATCAATCTACATGTAATATCCCACCCCCCCTTTGTGTTTAGCTGGTTGGTGGGCATGGAGGAGGAGGGGGGGGGGGCGAGCTGTCATTTACCACTGTGTATACGCCCACATGTGTGACTCTATAGTAGGGGTCTCAAATTGGCGGCCCTCCAGCTGTTGCAAAACTACAAGTCCCATCATGCCTCTGCCTGTGGGATTCATGCTTGTAACTGTCAGCCTTGCAATGCCTCATGGGACTTGTAGTTTAGCAACAGCTGGAGGGCCGCCAGTTTGAGACCCCTGCTCTATAGTCACATGGGCTGCTCAGATGTGATAGCGAGGAAATGCTCTACATAGAATCTCATTGAAAACTGAGCATGTGCAGAGTTACCACCACAGCTGCAAAATCCCTAGTTGAATTGGGGACAGGAACAGAAGATGGAGATAGAGAGCAGCAGGATCAACCAGGTTTTTGGCAGAATACAGAAAATGAATCCTATTAGTGACTGAGTATGAACAGCATGTAATACACCATTTATTGATAGTTTTGTATGATGTGGGTTTAGCGACACTTTAAAGTTAGATCCAAGCACATAACCGCCCTCCCAAAAAAAAATGTTGACCCACCCTACCCCCCACATACTGTACATGTACGTACTCATACACACATAAGCACACATGTCAGTGGCGCCTATACATAACAACATTGGTTGTGCTGCACATGTTACACATCATTGTGCACAATGGAGTGAGATCAATAATTCTAGGCCCATTATTCACAGATAACTCTAAACCGACGACCTGCAGGGACTTTTAAAGTATCACCTATTAAAAAGTTAGGGTAGGGGAAATTTGTCACTATTTCACAGACACACACACACACAAGTTTAAGGCTTGTTGGGTATATATTTCCTCAGCACAACTTCATCTTTTATACTTTATCAAAAAAATGTGTAATATATCGCATGTGTGTGTGTAAAAATAACTTAAATGTATTTTTTACTAAAATTTGGCACTTCATGAACTGTTGCCCTACTACCATGCCATATAAAAAAAAATTGGAACTACTGCTGTTTTATTCTCCAGGGTGTCTGCTTTCAGAAAATCTATAACATTTTGAATGGGGTTTTAAGTAGTCTTTAGGCCTAAAATGATTTTTTAAAACGTGTGTAAAAAAATTGCAAAAAATGCTCTGGCAGCAAAAAAGGTTAATGCAAGTGACACATACAGTGCCTTGAAAAAGTTTTCACACCCCTTGAAATTTTCCACATTTTGTCATGTTATAACCAAAAACGTAAATGTATTTTATTGGGATTTTATGTGATAGACCAACACAAAGTGGCACATAATTGTGAAGTGGAAGGAAAATAATAAATGGTTTATAACATTTTTTACAAATAAATATGTGAAAAGTGTGGCTTGCATTTGTATTCAGCCCCCTTTATCCTGATACCCCTAACTAAAATCTAGTGGAACCAATTGCCTTCAGAAGTCACCTAATTAGTAAATAGAGTCTACCTGTGTGTAATTTAATCTCAGCATAAATACAGCTGTTCTGTGAAGCCCTTAGATGTTTGTTAGAGAACCTTAGAGAACCATAGCATCAATAACCACTTCCCACCTGCCGTATGCAGAATGACGGCCGGGAAGTGGTTCTGTTATCCTGACTGGGCGTCATATGACGTCCAGCAAGATAATATGCCGGCGCGCAGTCACGGGCGTGTCAGTCTGACACGCCGCATCTCCGATCGTGGTAAGAAGCCTCTGACCAATCACAGCTGATCACAGCGTGAACCAGGAAGTGCCGGTAAATGGCATTCCTCGGTTCGCGCTGACAGGGAGAGCCGATCGGTGGCTCTTCCTGTCAGAGGGGGGGTCTGTGCTGATAATCAGCATATTGATTATCAGCACAGCCCCCATCAGATGTGCAAATAAGCTGCCAATCAGTGCCCAGCATTTCCCCAATAAAAAAGTCTTCAAGTGCCCACCACTGTGCCAATCAATGCCCACCACAGTGCCAATCAGAGCCCACCACAGTGCCAAAGAGTGCCCACCACAGTGCCAATCAGTGCCCAGCAGTAACACCTGTCAGTAACACATCAGTACCTCATCATCAGTGCTGCCCATCAGTGCCAACTATCAGTGGCAATCAGTGCCGCCTGTCAGTGCCCATCACAGCCGCCTGTCAGTGGCCATCAGTGCCGCCTGTCAGTGCCCATCAGTGCCACCCATCAGTGCCCATCAGTGCTACATATCAGTGCCTCCCATTGGTGCCCATCAGTGCTGCATATCAGTGCCGCCTATCAGTGCCCATCAATTCTACATATCAGTGCCTGCCCATCAGTGCCACCTTATCAGTGCCAACTCATCAGTGCCCATCAGTGCCGCCTCATCAGTGCCCATCAGTGCCGCCTGATTAGTGCCCATCAGTGAAGGGGAAAACAAAATTTGATGACAAAAAGTAAGAAAAACTTTTTTTTTTTCAAAAATGTTGGTCTTTTTTAGTTTGTTTATCAAAAAATAAAAAACCCAGAGGTGATCAAATACCATCAAAAGAAAGCTCTATTTGTGTGAAGAAAATGATAAAAATTTAGTTTGGGTACAGTGTTGCATGACCGCGCAATTGTCATTCAAAGTGTGACAGTGCTGGAAGCTGAAAATTGTCTTGGGCAGGAGGAGGCGAAAGTGCCTGGTATTGAAGTGGTTAAAGTGATTGCAAGGGTTCTTTTTTTTTTTTTTTTTAAAAACAAACATATCATACTTACCTCCACTGTGCAGCTCATTTTTGGACAGAGTGGCCCCCGAACATCCTCTTCTGGGGTCCCCTGGCGGCTCTCGCAGCTCCTCCCCACATCAGATAACCCCCTAGGAAAAGCGTTCTCCCGGGGAGTTACCATGCGGGAGCGCTCCCGAGTCCATAATTCGGCGTCCATAGCCGCCGAATGTATGACTCAGCCCCGCCCCCTGTGCCCGCGTCATTGGATTTGATTGACAGCAGTGGGAGCCAATGGCTGTGCTGCTATCAATCTATTCAATCAGGACACGAGACACTGGCCGGAGCTGGTGTGCTCGTTCCCGTCGTGCAAATTTTGGGGCTCAGGTAAGTATAAGGGGGGCTCGGGGGCACTGCTGCAATAAAAAATGTTTTACACCTTAATGCATAGAATGCATTAAGGTGACAAACGGCGAGGGTTTACACCCCTTTAAGGCCAAGGAACACACCAGACAGGTCAGGGATAAAGTTGTGGAGAAGTTTAAAGCAGGGTTAGGCTATAAAAATATCTCAAGCTTTGAACATCTCACGGAGCACTGTTCAACCCATCATCCGAAAAAGGAAAGAGAATGGCACAACTGCAAACCTACCAAGACACGGCCGTCCACCTAAACTGACAGGCCGGGCAAGGAGAGCATTCATCAGAGAAGCAGCCAAGAGGCCCATGGTAACTGTGGAGGATCTGCAGAGATCCACAGCTCAGGTGGGAGAATCTGTCCACAGGACAACTATTAGTTGTGTTCTCCACAAATCTGGCCTTTATGGAAAAGTGGCAAGAAGAAAGCCATTGTTGAAAGAAAGCCATAAGAAGTCCCATTTGCAGTTTGAGGGGAGCCATGTGGGGGACACAACAAACATGTGGAAGAAGGTACTAAAAAGTTAAAATTTAACTTTTTGGCCTAAAAGCAAAACGCTATGTGTGGCGGAAAACTCACACTGCACATCACCCTGAACACACCATCCTCACCATGCAGCAGATATGGTGGTGGCAGCATCATGTTGTGGTGATCCTTTTCTTCAGCAGGGACAGGGAAGCTGGTCAGAGTTGATGGGAAGATGGATGGAGCCAAATACAGGACAATCTTAGAAGAAAACCTATTAGAGTCTGCAAAAGACTTGAGATTGGGGTGGAGGTTCACCTTCCAGCAGGACAACGACCTTAAACATACAGCCAGAGCTATAATGGAATGGTTTAGATCAGTGCTTCTCAACCCTGTCCTCAAGTACCCCCAACAGGCCATGTTTTGGGAATTTCTCATTGATAAAATAGCTGTCCAAAATACCAAGCCGTTGACTGTGATTTAAAGCACCTGTGCAAGATAAAGGAAAACCTGCAAACATGGCCTGTTGGGGATACTTGAGGACAGGTTTGAGAAACCACTGTTTTAGATCAAAGCATATTCATGTGTTAGAAAGGCCCAGTCAAAGTCCAGACCTAAATCCAATTGAGAATCTGTGGCAAGACTTGAAAATTGCTGTTCACAGACGCTCTCCATCCATTCTGAGAGAGCTTGCTATGCAACGCTGGTAGAGACATCCCCACAAAGACTTGCAGCTGTAATTGCAGAGAAAGGAGGTTCTAAAAAGTATTGACTCAGGGGGCTGAATACAAATGCACGCCATACTTTTCACATATTTATTTAATAAAAATTGAAAACCATTTATCATTTTCCTTCCACTTCACAATTATGTGCCACTTTGTGTTGGTCTATCACATAAAATACATTTACATTTTTGGTTGTAACATGACAAAGGGGGTTATTTACTAAAGGCAAATTCACTTTGCACTACAAGTGCAATTGAAGTTGCACTGAAAGTGCACTTGGAAGTGCAGTCGCTGTAGATCTGAGGGGGACATGCAAGGAAAATAAAAAACAGCATTTTAGCTTGTACATGATTGGATGATAAAATCAGCAGCGCTTCCCCTCATTTCAGATCTACCCCTCGGATCTACAGCGACTTCACTTCCAAGTGCACTTTCAGTGCAATTTCAAGTGCACTTTGCACTTGTATTGCAAAGTGGATTTGCCTTTCGTAAATAACACACAAAATTTCAAGGGGTGTGAATACTTTTTCAAGGCACTGTATGTCATTTTTGTATTTTGCCTATTTTAATAGCTAGACCTGGAATGTTTGTTAACCAAACTTTCCAGAGAAAAAAAAAATAAGATGGAGCCCATGTATTGTGGATTTTGTTATTTGTAGAGTTTCCATCTGGACGAGATAAAAAAAAAAAAAAAAAAAAGATAGAAAAGTGAGTTGCTAGGCAACCGGACTCCGGGGAATAGCGAGTTTTTTTCCTGTCCCTAAGTTACTCCGAGTACAGTACTCACATCATGCAGAGGGGGCTCTCCCATTCCAGAGCTGACGTTACATCACTACCATTTACTGTACTATTTAAAGTGCAGCTCCTTTTTCTTTTTTTTTTTAATGATGGAAAAAAAAAAAAAAACCCACAATACTCTCCAGGTAAACGATCTACATTTACAAGGATTTCAGCAAACATTTTTGGAAATTCATACCTGTTGTTTGTTTATTTGCTTCACTCGATCTGTTCTTCAATGCCAGTGGGAGGGTTTTCCTTCATCGCCACCATTGAGTGCAATCTCAGAGTTGTAATGAGAAAAACTGCTGTGTCTGCATTCCTTGAAAACTAGAGAGTATCTCACAGGCAGTGGTCTCAGCGGGGAGCATCGATAGTTTCAAGAAACTATAAGATAAGCACCTGAACGACCACAACATACAGGGATATACAATGTAATACTGACACATAATCACACACATAGGTTGGACTTGATGGACTTGTGTCTTTTTTCAACCTCACCTACTATGTAACTATGAAAAGGAAACTGCTGCTGCAAGGGATGCTGAAAATGTGACTTGTATGTCAGTGCGAAAATAAGTGAGTCAATCACACAAGGAAATAAGATTATTGGGGACCAATGGGGTACAGAAAGGGCCCCTGCACATGATACTGATGTATGACTACTGGATCCTATTGGTAGAGGGCCGATTTACACCAAAACATGGTGAAGGAATGGTGCACCATGTTCAGGTGTAAATCGGTGCAGGAATCTGCACCTTTCCCACATTGCGCTGGAACGATTGTGTGCCAGCAAACACACCGATTGCTGGCACCAAATCGAATAGTACTGCAATGCCGTGTGCAATACCACGTGATTTGGTGCGGCGCGCTTTTTAAAACTACTGCATGTGCTACTTTTTTTTCCTTGATCTGGTGTGACTTCAGCCCGTTCAATTGAAAGGGCTGCAAAATCGCATCAAACGGGAACGCGCGGGTTTTCATTTAAATGGGCTGAGATCGCACCGGAACAAGGAAAATGTAGTGCATGCACTGCTTCTGAAACATGCACCGCACCAAATCGCATGTTACTGTGGTATCCCGGAGTGAACTGGTACGGAAAGTTTAACTCCAAAAAAGGCGCTAAAAAAAAAGGAAAAAACGCGAGTTGGGTCCATATTATGTTATTATTATTATTATTATTATTCAGTTTATGCAGCGCTTTACAATATAGAGGGGAGGACAGCACAATTACAGTACAGTTCAATACAGAAGGGACAGGAGGGCCCTGCTTGTAGAGCTTACATTCTAAAGGGAGGGGGAGGTGGTATAAAAGGTAATAGATGCGGGGAATGATTTGATGGGGGTGGCTCGGGGACAGTTGTTAGATGGGTGTGGGATAGGCTTCCCTGAAAAAGTGAGTTTTCAGGGATCTCCTAAAGGTCAGGTTAGGGGCTGATCTGATATACCGGGGCAGGGAGTTCCAGGGGATGGGAGAGGCTCTGGAGAAGTCCTGAAGGTGAGGTAACAAGAGAGCTAGAGAGCAGGAGGTCCTGGGAGGAGCGGAGGGGACGATTTGGGCGATATCTGGAGATGAGGTTGGTGATGTAGCTGGGGGTGATGTTGTGGATGGCCTTGTATGTTGTGGTTAGCACTTTGAATTTTATACGGTTGGGTAGGGGAGTGTAATAATGTGCATGTTTTAGTTCCTACAATGCTAAATAAGTGATTTATCCACGTATTTGCACATACGTGAGAAAAATTCAGACCAATAAAGCTGATTTTTTTTTTTTTACTGAGCTAAACACAGGGCTAGTTTACTGAAAGTTCCTCACCTGTGTGTACAGGCCCATTGAAATCAATGAGCTGCATTGTGATAAAAAACAAAAATCAAAACCTGAATGCCTACAAACATGGCGTTTTGGGCGCCTGTGTGCAAGAGCCCAAAGACTCCAGCTCATGGCTTTGGAATTTTTTTTTTTTTTTTTTTAATTTTTGAAATTGATGGCATCTGCAGATTAAAATGAAAAGGTAATTTTTGATAACATTCAATTATTTTTAGACTTATGCAGCAATTATAAATATATTTGTTTTTAGCAAAAGTGAAGCTCTCCCTGTTGCTGCACTGCGACAATGCACATGTGTTTTTTTTTTTTAATACATTAACATGAGTTTAAATACAGCGCTGGCAATGCACTAAAGTGTCCAAACAATACATGTGCACCATTTTTTGTGCATCCATACACATGAAGCACACCAAAGTGTTGCCAAAAATGGTGTACGTGAGTTTTTTTTGGACGCTTTGGTGCATTGTCAGCCCATTTATTTATTTGCATGTTAAATATGTGTGTTGAGGGTGCATTTCCTTTCACACAATCAGCCAGGGGGTGGTAAAAACAGGTGGTTGAACTGCATTTTTTTAACGCCTACTGACAGGAGGACATGGAAGCTGGAAGGGATTGTACTGATACCCTGATGCAAGCATGCCGAGTATGACAGGTGGCAACAACTGTTAAACTTGACAATTGAAGTCAATGGAGTCGCACCATAACAGTGAGCAAAGCAAGCAATGCTTCAATACAAAGTCCAGATGAAAAAAGAGTATCAGTGACTGTTTCACAGTGACAACATCCAAATATATAAATGTACAAAGAGAAAAGTGGTTCCATTGGGGTAGGACTTTAATGGCACTTGCATAGATATAGCAAAAACAATGAAACTGAAAAAATATAAATTTTATTAAAGATACACAGATAATAAAGTATGTAATGGAGTATACATGGCAGCCAATACTGATGTTGAAATAATTACAAAGGGATGAAAAAAGAATCCTTCACCCATTTGTAATTATTGCAACATCAGTATTGGCTGCCATGTATACTCCATTACATACTTTATTATCTGTGTATCTTAAAAAATATATATATATTTCCTATTTCATTGTTTTTTCTATATCTATGCAAGTGCCGCTAAAGTCCTACCCCAAAGGGACCCCCTTTTCTCTTTGTACGATACAAAATCCCATTTGGAATATGTATGAATGTGAGTTAGGGAACTTAGGTTTTAAGCTCCTTGAGGGTAGGGACTGATGTGAATGTACAATGTATATGTAAACCGCTGTGTAAATTGACGGAGCTATATAGGTACCTGCAATAAATAAATAAGAAAAAACCCAGCCAAAAATAATACGTAAAAAAAAAAACTCCACGCATTTAGGATCACCTTTTGAACACCTAAAAGCAAAAGCCACTGTGCCTCTGTCACGTCACATTCTGCTACCCATCACATTTTGCTACCCGCTGGAATGCACATGCGCGATGCCGCCATATGTGTTCCAACACGGTTGTAAGACCACTTTGCCACAGGGCCCCTCGCGGGCTCGCTCCGCTCGCCACGCTTTGGGCACGGCCTCGCTTCGCTCGGCATAATTATAGTCTGACTCTATGTCCACTTGGATGGTGGGGCTTGAACCTGGACTCAGGGGCGTGGCCAAAAAAATTATGCGCAAGAGCAGATCGCCGCAGTGTTGGAACGCATATGGCGGCGTCGCGCATGCGCAGTCCAGCGGGTAGCCAAATGTGATGGGTCGCCATATGTGACGCTACACCTCCACACCTTATAAGCTGATCCACAGCGGATTGCTTTTTATGGGGCTGCAAAAATGTCTGCCCGTGTGAAAGAGGCTTTATTGGTGCATTGGGGTGCCATTCAAAATGAATGAGAAATGAACGGCACTACAGCGCCATGGCCATGATGTGCTTTATCATGTGAGCAACATGCGCAATACTGGAAAGGTGTGAATGGGCCCTCAAAGCCCAACTTTGGATTCTGTTTAACCCATTAGATAATCCTTGAGACGTAAGGCAACACCATTCTAACAATTCAAGAGTGGGGATTTTTAGGGTATTATGAATGATCGTTCATGGCTGGTTATCTTAAGCACATTTGTCTATATATTATGACATAGGATAGGAAGTTAGTAAATCATATGTATATCTTGTGAGTATGTAATAAAACAGGCTCCTATTTCCGCAGTGCTCGATAACATTCAGGAAATGGAATTAGCCTTCGTCTTACATTGCATTGCTCGGCAGCAGTCTTTTCGCCTGAGGAAACATACGAAAATGACACGATATAATGTGGAAAATTTCCACGCGACGCTATTGACACATGACATATGATATGGCGCCCTCCGGGAAATACTCCGCACAATTGACAGCAGTTCAGTCTTGTGTTTCACATTTATTGATGGAAATGAAATCTGGCTGAAAACACAGTGAAACCTTCGTATTTACAACAAATCTATGTTAAATGCCTATATACAAAATATATATATATTAGGGCTGTTACTGATTAAAATTTTCGTGTTTGATTAATCGATTTTTTTAAAATCAATTAATCGACTAATTTCAATTAATTATAACGCACATACAGTTCCTCTACTTTTAGCTGATCTCCTTGCATTGTACTGTGCATGCGCTGCGCTTGCGCAGTACAAACTACTATGGTGATGCCGTAAATTGCCGAACATAAACAGCTGTGAGTGGACTTTACACCGCGCATGCGCAATTAACATGACATTCTACCAAACTATGCCCAGCATGCTCCCGATGCTCGTGCTACTCTGCAAGGGGCGGGTCTATTCTTACTGTTATATCGTGTAACCAAGGGGCGGGTCTATTATTACTGTTATATCATGTAACCAAGGGGCGGGTCTATTATTACTGTTATATCATGTAACCAAGGGGCGGGTCTATTATTACTGTTATATCGTGTAACCAAGGGGCGGGTCTATTATTACTGTTATATCATCTAAGCAAGGGGCGGGTCTATTATTACTGTTATATCGTGTAACCAAGGGGCGGGTCTATTATTACTGTTATATCGTGTAACCAAGGGGCGGGTCTATTATTACTGTTATATCATCTAAGCAAGGGGCGGGTCTATTATTACTGTTATATTGTGTAACCAAGGGGCGGGTCTATTATTACTGTTATATCGTGTAACCAAGGGGCGGGTCTATTATTACTGTTATATCGTGTAACCAAGGGGTGGGTCTATTATTACTGTTATATCGTGTAACCAAGGGGCGGGTCTATTATTACTGTTATATCATCTAAGCAAGGGGCGGGTCTATTATTAGTGTTATATTGTGTAACCAAGGGGCGGGTCTATTATTACTGTTATATCGTGTAACCAAGGGGCAGGTCTATTATTACTGTTATATCGTGTAACCAAGGGGCGGGTCTATTATTACTGTTATATCGTGTAACCAAGGGGCGGGTCTATTATTACTGTTATATCATCTAAGCAAGGGGCGGGTCTATTATTACTGTTATATCGTGTAACCAAGGGGCGGGTCTATTATTACTGTTATATCGTGTAACCAAGGGGCAGGTCTATTATTACTGTTATATCGTGACGGTGTAACCAAGGGGCGGGTCTATTATTACTGTTATATCATGTAACCAAGGAGCGGGTCTATTAATACTGTTATATCGTGTAACCAAGGGGCGGGTCTATTATTACTGTTATATCGTGTAACCAAGGGGCGGGTCTATTATTACTGCTATATCGTCTAAGCCTTCATTTCTTTAAACACACCCTGCAAACCGCTGGGCAGACCTTTCTCGGCAGAACACCGTCAATGACTGGGGAAGGGGGAGGAGTCCGGTGACGTCGTGGACATCGACGTCACCGGAACTCCCTGAAGACCCGGAAGCCGGCGGAAAGCTGAGTACCGATCAAAAGAATTTTGATCCATCAAAAAAATGAATGATTAATCGAAGAATTAATCGTTAATTTCCACAGCCCTAATATATATATATATATATATATATATATATATATATGAGGAGATAGGCTATATAGGGGGCACCTCATCCATGAATGACATAACCAAGAAAAAAATAGAACCTTGCAGACTTTACTGGTACTGTACCAGAGAGGAACAGTCAGACATTTATAGGTAAAAAAGTCAATGTTTATTACAAAATGTGATTAAAAAACAATCCTAAAAGCATAAAAAAGTACCCAAATTGGTTGATACAGTCCATATAATCGGACCACAAGTGTAAATCTTTGCTATATGTTCCAAGAGGTCACATATGCATACCCCCCAACTTTTTGAGATGGGAACGAGGGACACCTAGCAGCAAAAGTATGCAGGCATTGGACACACCCCCTGCCACACCCCCTTAAAGGAGAATTGTACAAAATTGGTTAAACCCACAAGTGCTTTTTATACTACTACTATTCCTTTATATTGGCTTTTGGAATTTATAAATGCAGCATTTTAGAAATCAGATGAAAGGTTTAGCGCTGGAAAACACTTTTTGATAGGTAAAAAGTGCATTTTTATATAAAACTATATAGATCAGACCAATATGAGGGACAAATGAGGAGGAATGAGGGACAGAGGGACATTGCTCCAAATCAGGGACAGTCCTCGAAATCAGGGACAGTTGGGAGCTATGGCAAATGTCCAGCCTATGACTTTACATTTGGCCTGTTGGCATATTGATCTCTATACGAAGAGTTTTGGTATACAAAGAGATTGGGGACTGAAACTGAGGTTCTTCTTTAATACTGTGTGCCCCAGTATACCTGATAGGATCCACAGGATAATGTATCGTGTTTTTCTCAGCTGCGAGAGTTTGTCTGCCTTAGTTGTAATGGTCCACGTATTGTAGGCAATGGTTTGGATTTTTTTGGCATGTGGAGACACAAAAATATTAGGGAAGACATCTCTACAAAGATAGGTAGATTTCCATTAGAGGCAGTTGTCACTAAAGTATAGTGTCCTTATCTCTTGTTCTGATGGCAATGCTTGACTTCCCATCACTTTCTGTCTCAGAAGCAGGGACGTGCAGTCAGGGGAGGCAGGTGAGGCAGAGTCTCACCTGCCATGAACATTAAAAGAAAAAAAAAAAAGATTGTGAAGAATGAGAGGGGAAAGCACTCACAAAGCCACATCCATAAATTAGAGGAGGGAAAAGGGGTACTAAACAAGTAACCAAAGGTCAGACTTTTAAGGCAAAGAAACAATGGAGAAATAACAAAACTATTGTTTATTGAAAAAAATACATAGTATAATCACAGTGTTCAAAGAGATTAAAAATCATATAGAATGATACAATTTGTACAGTGAGCCCTTGTGCGTCTACGCGTTTCGCCGTTAGGCTTCTTCAGGACACGATCAAGGTTCAGAGATGTAACAAAGAAAAAAGGGAGAACGAATCGGACGAAAGATTTGTTCTCCCTTTTTTCTTTGTTACATCTCTGAACCTCACTGTACAAATTGTATCATTCTATATGATTTTTAATCTCTTTGAACACTGTGATTATACTATGTATTTTTTTCAATAAACAATATTTTTGTTATTTCTCCATTGTTTCTTTGCCTTAAAAGTCTGACCTTTGGTTACTTATTTAGCACCCCTTCCCCCCCCAAAAAAAGATTGACTTAGAGGGTCATAGCTCGGCGACCCGGGGTCACAGAGACCATCACTGGTCAAAATTTGGGGGTCCTACGACCTACGGTTCTGGAGCTAAGGGGCTCCTTGTGCAGCCTATCAGAAACTACATACAGAGCGGCCAGTTTAAATACAAGCTGACACACTCTGTTTGCAGCAGACTGAGAGGATGAGCTCACAGTGCCTCTCACTTCTTGTCAGAAGCACTGAGCTCAATGGACAGCTTGGAGTCTTGGACCAATGGTAAAGTACCATTGGAACAAGCTGTCCAATAAAAGTGCTGCAGTGGAGGCACGCCTCTCACTGCAGTGTCATAGAAGGGGGCATGTGTCTAAAAGACAAATACTCCCTTCCAGCCCAGCCCTCTTAACTACAACGAAAAAACATGTGTTTATGGGTATAAGATTTACCCACAACCCCATGTTTTTCTCACACAGTTAAAGAGGAGCTTCCCTCCAACCACTTTGCATATTATTTTATATATACTGTGATTCTGTACTTGCCAAATATGCTGCAGAAATCGTCCTCCACTAAGTCTGGCTGCAACCATTTTAACTGTGGGCAGCTGAAACTGTGGGCCTGCCTGAGTACAGTTTTTGAAAATATAGTAAATTACCTTAAAAACAATATATAATAATTATTTGTATTTTACTTATGGTAATTAACCCCTTGCCACCCCTGTAACATGTAAAAATCATCATTATTTTGCTAGAAAATTATCCAGAACCCCCTAGGGAATAAAATGGCGGTCATTGCAACTTTTTATGTTACACGGTATTTGTGCAACAATTTTTCAAACGCATTTTTTCTTGGAAAGAAACTGTTTCTTGAATAAAAAAATTTAAAAAAAAAACACTAAAGTTAGCCCAATTTTTTTGTATAATGTGAAAGATGATGTTACGCTGAGTAAATAGATACCTAACATGTCACGCTTTAAAATTACACACATTTGTGGAATGGCGCCAAACTTCAGTACTTAAAAATCTCCATAGGCGATGCTTTACATTTTTTTACAGGTTACCTGTTTAGCGTTACAGAGGAGATCTAGTGCTAGAATTATTGTTCTCGCTCTAACGTTTGCGGCGTATATAACCTGTGTGTATCTGGCTCTGATACTAGCCAGTGCCTCACCAGCCACTCACCTTACCGCACGTCCCTGGTCAGAAGAAACAGTGAACAGAATAATTGGAAAAGATGAAAGTACATAGTGGGAACATCAACCACAACCCTCACTTATTCTATCCAAAACTTAGAGGTTTTGGCTATACATACACTTTAAAACAGGAAATTCCTATTACTTTCAATGACACCTAATGGTCACCCTCTCTTCCCAGTGGTTCTATCCTGTCCTATTTCTCCCTCTCAGTCCCTTGTCTCAATCTCTTTTCTTCTCTGTCCTTTCTTTTTACTTATCTTCTTCTCTTCTTTCCTCTTTCCAACACCATCTTACCACTCCTCTCTCTGTTCTCTCCCTCTAATTCCTTGTGTCCTTCTTCCTGTCTACCTCTTCCACCTCTTTCCCTTCCTCTTTACCATCTCACCACTTCTCTCTCTTTTCCCCTCTCAATGATTCCTTGCATCCTCCTCCCCCCTACTTCTTCCTCTCTCCCTTTCTGTCAGAAACCATGAAATCAGACCGAGACAGAAGGACAGTTAAATCACACTTGTTTAATAATAAAATGAAATAGAACAAACGTTGTCAAAACATAGCCAGAGTTCAGGAACCGGAACGGATAGTCAGCCAAGCCAAACGTCAGGGAGTCGGAGATGAGCGTAGTAAAACAGCAAGCAGGATCTGGAGCCAGAAGGGATGTCAGCCAAGCAAGTCTTTTAACAAGAATGCAGGAGAGCTTCTCTGTGATGTCGACCAAGTAGAAGGCAGAGCTTCTCTGAACTGGACGGCCTAAGTAGGCAGGACTGACGAGGAGGATATCATCACCAGCTGAGTAACTGTGGAGAGATAGGAGCTGGCAATTAGCCAGCAGCTCAGCAGCCAGCAGCTCAGCAGCCAGCTCAGAGAAGGAAGGGCTGAGCCCAGCCCTGAAACTTTCTCTTCCTTGCGCCGTTTCCCCAATCATCTTTCTGTCCCCTTCTCTGTAACTCTTTGTGTTCTCCTTTCCTCTTCCCCGCACCCCAATACTCTCTCTGTTCCCCTCCCTTGTGTCCTCCATCCTTTCTACCTCTTCCTTCTCTCTCATGTCCTCTTTTCTTTCACCATCTCCCCAAACCTCTCCCTGTACCCCTCTATCACATTCCATGTGTCCTTCTTCCTCTAGACCTCTTCCACCTCTTTCCCTTCCTCTTTACCATCTCACCACTCCTCTCTCTTTTCCCCTCTCTATGATTCCTTGCATCCTCCTCCCACTCTACCTCTTCTTCCTCTCTCCCTTTCTCTGCCTTGCCCCATTTCTCTCTGTCCCTGCACTGGACTGCATGTGGTGTGAACTGGCTCTCCATCCTTCTCCCTTTCTCTCTATCTCATCCCTTGCTCCTGCTCCCTCTCCATCTCTCCCACCTCTCTCCTCCTACCTACCTCTCCCTCTTGTTCTGTCTTTTTCTCTGCTGAGATTAGATTCATCAGATCCCCAACAGAAGTCTGGGGAAGTCTAGATATTGCTGCTATCCAATGGCGGCTGGGTTTTTTTTCCGGCGGGGGGGAATTAGGGGGAAAGCAAAACAATGCACCCGCAGCCACCAACCCCATCAATGGCACTTCCCACCGGGCGAAGGGCGTCTCTTCCCTCCTCCTCCTAGGCCAATAGGATCGCTTCTCCTTTCGGTCAATCAGGAAACAGGTCTCAAGACCCACTTCCTGATTGGCCGGGAGGAGAATCAGTGTGGCAATAGCAAATTCGCTATTGTCACACAAATGGGTGGGCTCAGGGCGCAGTGCTCTATGCCCTGAGCCCACCCTTTTTTGAAGCCTGTTAAAGCCTCAGGCTCTAATGATGTGGACATTGGAATCATTGGAATCAATGTGTCCGGCACCCCGCATGTAGATTACAGGGCCGGACGCATGGAAAGGGGGGCAGCAACCCTGCACCCTGAATTACGGGCCGCTACTGCTGCTACCTATAAGTGTTATGGAGATATCAGAATGGCATCATGTTTGTTATTCAACTATGTGAATGGGTTATTGCAATGAACCGTCTTTCATGCTCAGTCTCATTTTCCCTACACAGCGACATTACCATACACCAGCTTCTCACACATGGCCCCTGTGAATTAGATCCACTTGCTCAGTGCTTGTAATTGGAACATGGATGTGTATTGATGTTTCCGCAATTACAGTTCCAATAATGAAAGACACGGGGGTCAGGCAGGGGAGCAGAATATTGACCGATGGTGTTATATGCTGCTTAGAGGTGAGGAAAGCAGAAGCATGTTATATGTATATGTAATAAACCTTTATAGAAATAATAAATAGACTCTGGATGATTATCAGTAATTAACAGGCTACTTTAATTATACTATATGGCTTGTAAATTCTCAGAAGGAAAGATAAGTGTAAAAGTAACATTTTTGATACTGTGTATACTTGTGTGCAGGGGCGTTGCTAGGTCTACAAAAGATCTGGGGCTAGAGCCCATAGCAGCGTAGTAAAGAAAGTCATACGCTTGGGCGGGCATACACCTGTATATAATATACATGTGTGTGTGTGTGTTTATATATATCCCCAGAGAGCCTCCCCCTTTAAATCAGGGTCCCCAGAGAGCCTCCCCCTTTAATCAGGGTAACTAGAGAGCCTCTCCCTTAAATCAGGGTCCCCAGAGAGCCTCTCCCTTAAATCAGGGTCCCCAGAGAGCTTCTCCCTTAAATCAGGGTGCCCAGAGAGCCTCCCCCTTAAATCAGGGTCCCTAGAGAGCCTCTCCCATAAATCAGGGTCCCCAGAGAGCCTCCCCTCCCCTTGATTCGGGGCTATAGCCCCAAAAGCCACCCCCTAGCGATGCCACTGCTTGTGTGATGCTTGTGTTATACTTGTGTATACGGCAAGCTTACAATATGAGGACAGTAAACTGGTAACTGTGGTAACAGGGCAACTGCCCAGCTACCCAAAAAAAAAATTCCACTCTCCCCAATACAAAAATCCCTCCCTCATTTCCCTTCTTCCACAGCCAAAATCTTCTACCCCTTTACCCCAGGAAAATCTCCTACATACCCCCCCTTTTAGGAAAAAAATACCCCACCGAAATATATCCCACCTCACTGACTCATCAAATATGCCCCACATCACTCCTAGTAAATATTCCCCAACTAATCCCTCCCAGTAAATATCCCCCATCCACCCCCCCCTTCAAAAATCCCCCATCCAAACCCCCCTAACACAAAATCCCCCATCTATCCTACCCTAGCAAAAATCCCCCACCCAACTTCCCTTAGCAAATATCCACCACCTAAGCCCCTTAGCAAAGAAAGCCCATCCAATCCCACCCTAGAAAAAAAACCCCATCCAATCCCACCCTAGAAAAAAAACCCCATCCAAACCCACCCTAGAAAAAACCCCATCCAAACTCACCCTAGAAACCCTAGAAAAAAAAAACATCCAAACCCCCCTAGCAAAAATCTCCCATCTAACCTTACCGAGCAAATATCCCTTACCTTACCCTCATAGCAAATACTGTATACACCACCCAACTCCCCTAGCAAAAATTTCCCATCCAACCGTCCCCACTAGCAAATATCCCTCACCTCACCCCCCCCCCCCCCATAGCAAATATCACCCACCCAACTCCCTTTAGCAAAAATCCCTCATGCCTCATGGAGACTGCAAGCCAGGCCTTCTCATCCACATCAGTGCCTGACCTCACAAATGTGCTTCTGGAAGAATGGTCAAACATTCCCATAGACACACTCCTAAACCTTGTGGACAGCCTTCCCAGAAGAGTTGAGGCTGTTATAGCTGCAAAGGGTGGGCCAACTCAGTATTGAAGACTACAGACTAATGCCGCATACAAACGATCGGAAATTTGGCCAGCAAAAGACCGATGAGAGCTTTTGGTCGGAAAATGCGACCGTGTGTATGCTCCATCGGACTTTTGCTGGCGCCATTCCCGCCAGCAAAAGATTGAGAGCAGGTTCTCAATTTTTCAGTCGGAAAAAGTTCCTATCCGAAAATGCGTTCGTCTGTATGTAATTCGGATGCGCAAAAAAATCACGCATGCTTGGAAACAATTCGACGCATGCTCGGAAGCATTGAACTTCATTTTCTCGGCTCGTCGTAGTGTTGTACGTCACCGCGTTCTTGACGCTCGAAAGCTCAGAGAACTTTTGTGTGACCGTGTGTATGCAAGGCAAGCTTGAGCGGAATTCCGTCTGAAAAACCATCCAAGATTTGGATGGAAATTCTGATCGTGTGTACGCAGCATAAGACTGGGATACCATTAAAGTTCATGTGTGTGTAAAGTCAGGAGTCCCAATACTTTTGGCAATATAGTGTATCTGTACAAAAATACTGCTTTTAGATTAATTTAAAACACGCATTATCCTACATTCATATTCAATATTTTATTATTTCCCAAGTGTCTATTTTTACATGTGACATCATCACCATGATAAGATTTTGCTATTTGCTATATCAGCTCAGTGTTTACCAAAAATGCCAACATTCCTGAGAAAATCAAGAGGACAATTTCCTGTGATGGGAAAAAATGAGGTATATTTTGTGCTGTATGTGCGATCCCTGCCTGTGCCCCACCCAGGTTCCATGGAATACGGGAGGTGTGCGACAATCACCAAAACGTAAAAACTGTCCTGCCTGCAAGGAGGAGAGACACTGGGCAGCTATAACATTCACAGGCAATGACACATAGGCCTACCTATGCAATCCATTTAAAGAGGAACTGCAGTCTGCTCACATAATCTGTAATAAAAACATCTTTGCCATTCTGAAGCTTCCCTCCAACCACTTTGCATATTATTTTATATACACTGTGATTCTGTACTCGCCAAATATGCTGCAGAAATCTCCCTCCACTGAGTCTGGCTGCAACCATTTTAACTGTGGGCAGCTGAAGCTGCTGCCTGTTCACTTCCTGGATCTACACAGACACACAGAGGCACATCTCCAGCTCTGCAGCTCTCATTGGCCCTCCTATTACTAGTCCCCCTCCCTTCCTGGCAAACTCTCACGAGAGAGCTGTGCTTGATGTCAGACAAGAAACAGGAAGTGGGCTGTATAAGGTATTTACTGGGCGAAAAAATATATGTTTTACTATCCAAAGTTAAAACAACAAGGGCAGAAGATTTAATAGAGGGGAAGATGGAAAAATGACTGAAGTTCCATTTTAAATATTATTCAGTCAGCTTGACCCTCCCACTACATTTTGTGGACAGATAAAAATGTGAAATAACATCTGACAGTGAATGGCCAACATTAGAGGTGCAAATGCTGTTCACCAGATATCAGGAGTGTCTTCACTAGAGAAAGAGTTGATTGGGCTTGTCTGTTATCTTGAAAGGGTAGTCTTCTGCCACCTAGTGATTCTAAGAGGCAATGCAGGCTTTATTTGTCTAAAGCAGCCTTACTCAACCCTTTCCAACACAGAGGAACCCTTGAAATAACATTCCAGTCTTGGGGAACCCCTGTTAAAAATGATTATATCTACAACTCATGATACATTATTGTTATGGTCATTATTGTTAAGCGCCTTACATGTGTGGTCATTGAGAAGAATTTGCCCCTTACAGAAAGCTAAAAAATATCAGTGGTGTCAGTGGGAGCTTATCTAAAAGGCAGAAATTGCTCAAAAAAAAAAACCCTAGCAGCCTCTGGAGGAACCCTAGTGGAGAAAATCTCTTCTAAAGTGACGCTTAACTTTAATTTACAAAATATATTCAAGTATTTATCTGTAACTCTGAAAAGTACATTCTGTTGCTCTCAGTCTCCTCCAAATTTCTATTTTTTCTGCTGCTGTGATCTAACTTAAAGTGTTACTAAACCCAGGAGTCTGCATTCACTATATCTGGTCTCCCCAGGACTCTGCATTCACTATATCTGGTCTCCGCAGGACCCTGCATTCACTATATCTGGTCTCCGCAGGACCCTGCATTCACTATATCTGGTCTCCGCAGGACCCTGCATTCAATATATCTGGTCTCCCACAGTACACAGAACATGGAAATGCAATTATTTTAGTAAAAATAAACTGCTAAATAACTTTTCTCATTAGCAGTATTTAGCAGTCTTGTGACTTCTATCAGTGTCTGGCCGATCACTGGTTAAAGCTTGTAGGAGGAGTTTTCTGACTGTCCTATGAGACTGCAAAACCCCTGACCCTCTGTCTGGACAGTGCTGATTGGCTCTGTGCTGATCACATGCACTCTCCCAAAAACAACAAAGAAAACTAGCTATACACACCGATCTGAGCATGTGCACAGTGCTTGTGCTTCCTAGGCTCTGTTCTATCAGGAGATGGATTGAGGACAGTGGAAGAAGGGGAGGTTTAGAGAAGACCAGATCAAACAGCCTTTTTACACAATGCAGAGGATTAACCGGTTAGGTTTTACAGTGAGTATAACAAGCATGCTTTACTGCATATACAGACTGATTTTACTGTTGTGGGTTTAGTAACACTTTAATGTTAGATGGTGGTTACATTCATTCTCAGTGATCTCACTGTATTTAGGGATGTAGTCACCCTCCCATGCTTATTCCTAAGATGAGCTATGAACTATGGGATGTACTGTATAGTGTTCATAAAGTAGTGTACATGTCAGCAACTAGCATACACTGCTCATTCCAAACATACAGAAATAAGGGGGAAGAGTGTAGCGAAGTCCCGGGCCCAATGGTGACCTCCAGGAGTTGAGGACAGCTGACATCCTTCTGTGTAGAGTGGGTTACAAGGCATGGTGGGTGTAATGAAAGATGAACAGGTGGGCGCCAGACACTTTTTGAATGCAAAGAGATGTATTGTCTCTTAAACAGAACTGTGGGAGTGAGGGTTGGGGCCAGGACACCCTTAGGTAGATGCAAAGATAATTGACAGACTTCTATAGTTAGACAGCTATACAGGTGAAGGCCTACAGCTGGATACCCCTTCTTTATAGGTAGGACCACTGTCTCCTATGGCAACAATCTTTTAGCGCTTACCAACAGCAATTGTACTCAACTATTTGCAACACGAACAGTTCTCAGCTTACCCCACACTCGCTCATGGTGGGTCTTCACTCAATGAGCTCCCAGTCTCTCTCACTAGACTTCAGATCCACTAGATACTGGATCCCCTGAGCTCTTACACTTTAGCACTCGGTATCTTCCTCAAGCGTCACCCCCGCTGTCCTGCTGGGTCCCTGGCTTGGCACTCATTGATCCTCCACAGGTGTCACCCCCGCTGTCCTGCTGGGTCCCTGGCTTGGCACTCATTGATCCTCCACAGGCGTCACCCCCGCTGTCCTGCTGGGTCCCTGGCTTGGCACTCATTGATCCTCCACAGGCGTCACCCCCGCTGTCCTGCTGGGTCCCTGGCTTGGCACTCATTGATCCTCCACAGGCGTCACCTCTGCTGTCCTGCTGGGTCCCTGACTTGGCACTTGCTGAAGTTTTCCCACTTCCTCACCGTCCCCGGCTGGTGAGAAGTCTGCTCTGGTACTGGCCTCAGCTTACTCACGGTGGAGTATCTGTGAGTACCAAGCCAGGGACCCAGCAGGGAAGTTGGGGTGACGCTTGAGGAAGATACTGAGTGCTACAGTGAAAAAGCTCAGAGGATCCAGTGACTAGTGGATCTGAAGTCTAGTGAGTGAGACTGGGAGCTCGTTGAGTGAAGACCCACAGTGAGTGAGTGTGGGGTAAAGAGAACTGTTCGTGTTGCAGATAGTTGAGTATCTTTACCGTAACAGCTACAAGATTGTTGCCATAGGAGACGGCTGTCAGCCATACAGAAGTGGTGTCCGGCTGGAGGCCTTCACCTGTATAGCTGTCTACCTATAGAAGTCTCGGAGTCTGCCAATTAACATTGCATCTACCTAAGGGTGTCCTGGCCCTAACCCTCTCTCCCACAGTTCTGTTTAAGAGACAATACATCTCTTTGCATTCAAAAAGTGTCTGACGCCCACCATCTTGCATTACACCCACCATGCCTTGTAACCCATTCTATATTGAAGGATGTCAGCTGCCCCTGACCCTGGAGGTCACCATTAGGCCTTAGGGGCTCCGGGACTTTGCTACATTAGGGGTTGATTACTTGGATGGGGTAGGGATTTATGGGATGCCCAACTTGAAAAATGTCCAGAACTTTAAACAAAGGGACATTTCCTTTCTATTTAAAAAAATGTCCTCTTCTTCCTTCCTCCTGCGCAAACTTGGTTTTCACAGCACAGCACCTGCTGCTCACTCCTGTGGGAACTAGTAGGATGTTACTAGCTCAGCAAAGGCCCATTATAGGCAGGAACTCTCAGCCCCTTAACAAAGTAGTGCAATGTGAGTGAACAGCATGACCTTTCTCTTTTTACTTCCCTGTGGCCACTGATCCCAGCTCCACTTGCTTGTGCTAGCCCACCTTGATGCCACCATCCACTCCTGGCTAATCTTCCTCCCAGTTCTCCTGACTTTCTGCCCCAGTCCTGACACACACACACACACACACACACACACACACATGGAGACCTCCCAGGGCAAGCTTAGATGAAGACTTGGCACTATGTGGTCTTCAAGAGAGACCTGCTGCGGTTGGTAGTCTCTCCCCTTGTCTGTCCCTGCACCGTGCTGACCTGCTCACTTTCTCTCCATGCTATCTCTGCTGCCTCTCCAGCAGGAATCCTTCCACTGCCTCCTGTGTACGAATCCTTCCAGGCCAGCTTCCCTAAGCACCCGGCCCAAGGCAACCCCCCCTCCGGTAAGTGGACCCTCCAGAGCCATTGACAGCCTCTCCTCAGCACTGCTTCTCCATCTTCCACCCGACTCCCCTGCTAGAATAGCCTATATCTATTAATGGTGTTCTCCCAGCTCCATGCCAGCTCACCTCCGGGGATTGGTTGAGGCTCCAAAAATATTCATGGCAGCTTCTCCTAACCCCCGTCCTCTAGTTCTAGAAGGTTCTCCAGCCTTCCAGACACCAGTTGGAGGCACCAGAGAGCTGCCAGGATGAGTCATCCAGCCCTGGCCTCTTGTAACCCTGACACAATTCAGTGACTCAGGTTATTCCTGTCCAGAATATGCTTTTTCCTACTTTCAACACTAGTAGCATACACTAGAGGGTGCTACATGTGTAAGAGAATGAATTCATGATCCCCAAAATGCTGCACTGGCAGAATTCAACCATGGAAGCAAAATCATTTCCCCCTGTTTTCTTAGGCGTTCTTTTCGTTTATCTATGAAAACAAAAGTAAGTTGCCCCCTGACAACTGTTTCCACTATCCTGTTGACCAGTGGCGGTCGGTGGAATTTTTTTTTTCCGGTCGGTCGGTAGCACTTACCCGCTCACCGGCGGCCTCCCCTGCTCAGCGGTGGCGGCCTCCCGTTCTCCTGCTCTCCACGGGTCATCACAGCGGTGGCGGCTTCCGTTTCCTCCCACCTCCTCGGCAGCCAATTGGGAGTCTTCTCTTTTTGGCCAGTCGGAAAATGGGTTTCATACCCGCTTCTAATTGGCCGTATTGAGGATCAGTGTTTCAACAGGGAATATTCATTTGCTGTTGTAACACACCTGGGTGGGCTCCATTCGCATTCTCTGCGACCCGAGTCCACCCTATTTTGAAGCCTATTAGAGCCTCTGGCTCTAATCAGGTGCTTAAAAACAAAACCCTGGCCGCTGTAATTCATGCGCCCGGTGCCCTGAAAGGAGGCCAGACGCATGAATAGGGGGTGGCCGCGGCTATGCATGAATCTATCCATTGCATATAGGGGGGTGACCTGGAGAGAGGGGGCGGTGCCCCTAATGGACGGGCCGCCACTGCTGTTGACAGAACACTTCCCTTCCTTTCTTTTGGCAAGGAGTTGCTATTGACATTGACTGACAGCTAAGCTAGCTGGTAACAGAACAATACACAGAATAGTTCTGTCATCTGGGTGTCTAGAAACATCTTCACCTGTTTCAAGAGTTAAATAGACAGAGAAAAGAAGTTTGCAGTTGGTTCTAGAAAACCTTTAATTATTTCTTGATCTATTCTGTTATTCATTAAAGGTTAATTGTTAACTGCCAAATGCCATGAATGGTAAAGGTTAATCAGTAATGTGCAGAGAGTTATAAATATACATGTTACTGTGTAATAGCATGCGTACCGATCAGAAGGAAGAATACGGTTCTAGGGGCGGCCCGTCTATTAAGGGTGCACGGGCGCTGTCCCCCTATCCATACATCCGGCCCCTTTCAGGACGCCAGATCCATGGATTCTGATGGGGGGGGGTTCAAGCATCTGATTAGAGCCAGAGGCTCTAATAGGCTTCAAAATAGGGTGGGCTTGGGGTGCAGAGAATGCGAATGGAGCCCACCCAGGTGTGTTACAATAGCGAATGAATATTCACTATTTTAACACTGATCCTCCTCCTGGCCGTCACCAGATTGGCTGAAAGGACAGGCGATCTTATTGGATGCCTAGGAGGAGGGGAGGAGACACAGGAGCCGCTGCCTGATGTCCAATGCCCGCTGCCTGCCACCTGATGCCCGATGCCGCTGCCTGATTCCGCCGCCTGATGCCGCTGCCTGAAGCCCGCCACCTGCCACCTAGATGGAGTAAGACAGCGAGGTCTGGGGGGTTTGAGGTGCTGCTGGCCGCCGAGGGGGGTGGTTGTTTGCTGCACCCCCCCCCAAAAAAGATACACCAGCCGCTACTGAGTTCATTTAACAAGCTTTCATTCACATCTATGCTTTTTTCAGCCGCTGCGTTTTTGGTAAGGGTCGGGGACTTTTTTAAATGCAAAACGGTCCTTTTTTTTGTTTTTTTGGTTCAATAGACTTCAATGGAGAAGCTGCAGAAAAGCATGTAGTGCGTTTTTGCTGTGATTTGCGTTTTGCATTTTTTAATCTGCCCAAAAACAAATTGGGCAAAAAAAAAGCATAAGAAATGCAAAATGCAAATCTCCGCAAAATTGCAGTAAAATCACGTGTGCAAAAACACAAATTGCAGAGCAAAAAGCAGTGCAGAAACCATCAAAAGCAAACTGCATAGGTGTGAACTGAGCCTTAAAGCCTCATACACACGATTGGATTTTCCGAGGGGAATTGTGTGATGACAGGCTGTTGGCGGAAAATCTGACTGTTTGTACGCTCCATCGGACAATTGTTGGCCAACTTTCCGCGGCCAAATGTTGGATGGCAGGTTTTTAAATTTTCCGCGAACAAATGTGTGTTGTCGGATTTTCCAAGCGTGTGTACACAAGTCTGTCGCACAAAAGTCCAAAGTACAAACACGCATGCTCGGAAGTAAGAATGAGCCGGAAGCAGTCGGTCTTGTAAACTAACGTTCGTAATGGAGAATTAACATTCGTGACGTGGCAAATTATGAAATCTCCAAATGCAGCGCACAATTCTCTTCTTCTTTAACCACTTCCCTACCCGCCCATAGTCATATGACGTCCACAGATGTGATCTCCCATCCTGGGTGGACATCATATGACGTCCTGTGATTCCCGGCCGTCTAGGGGGCGCGCGCGCGCCGCGTTCCTCGGGACCCGGTGCGTGTGCCCGGCGGCCGCGATGTCCGCCGGGCACCCGCGATTGCCCGTTAACCGGCCCGGCATGTGGATCTGTGTGTGTAAACACACAGATCCACAGCCTGTCAGCTCTGAGGAGAGCGATCTGTGTTCCCAGAACGGAGGAACACAGATCGGTGTCCTCCCCTAGTGCGTCCCCTCCCCCTTCAGTTAGAATCATTCCCTAGGAAACATATTAACCCCTCCCCGCCCCCTAGTGGTTAACCCCTTCACTGCCTGTCACATTTACACAGTAATCAATGCAATTTTATTGTATTGATCGCTGTATAAATGTGATTGGTCCCAAAAATGTGTCAAAAGTGTCCGATGTGTCCACCATAATGTTGCAGTCACCAAAAAAAATTGCGATCGCCGCTAAAAAAAATAAAAAAATATATATTTTTTTAAAATGCCATAAATCTATCCCGTATTTTGTAGACGCTATAACTTTTGCGCAAACCAATCAATATACGGTTATTGCGATTTTTTTTACCAAAAATATGTAGAAGAATACGTATCGGGCAAAACTGAGGAAAAAATGTGTTTTTAAAAAAAAAAATTGGGATATTTATTATAGCAAAAAGTAAAAAATATTGTGTTTTTTTCAAAATTGTCGCTCTTCTTTTGTTTATAGCGCAAAAAATAAAAACCGCAGAGGCGATCAAATACCACCAAAAAAAAGCTCTATTTGTGGTGAAAAAAAGGACGTCAATTTCTTTTGGGTACAACGTCGCACGACCGCGCAATTGACATTTAAAGTGCGACAGTGCTGAAAACTAAAAATTGGCCTGGGAAGGAAGGGGGTGAAATTGCCCGGTATTGAACCGGTTAATGGGATAATAATGAAGCTGCTTTGCTGGTGATACTGATGGAGTTATTGCAAACACATTTTCAAAGGCTTTTTTTTTCTAGTGATCAAGAATAATATTATTATGCTTTCTTTTTTTGGGGGGGACAAGTTACCACAACACCATTATCCCGTAATTTTTAAGATCAAAGATACAACTACGTTGGTGTCCCTTGTCAGTTTTACATTGTATTTTTTTTAAATGTAACTGCCTACTCCCAAACTGTCATTTGAAGTAAAACACATAGCCAAGTATTATTCTACACAAAAACAAATAAAATTAGAAATGCTATCCGCCAATAGAACTTAACCAAAAAGTACATTCTATGCATCCAAAAATATAGAAAATATACCAAATCAAATCATTATTCAACCAAAAAAATAACGTCAAAGCAATAACTCCAAGGCCAATAATAAATAACACGTTATCTCCTCTGATTCCGCAACATGGCTGGTTGATGAACGGCCGTTCAGAAACGAACTGGAAAGCGCAAAATGAAAAGTGCAAATCAACACTCACCAAACTTCTACCAACACGAAATTAGCAGTAGCCCAAAGGGTGGCGCTAAAGAGCTGAAAAATAGCGTAGTACGTCACTACGTTCGTAATGGTTTGCCAACAATTGTGTGGCCGTGTGTATGCAAGACAAGTTTGGGCCAAAGCCCTTCGGACAAAATGCCACAAAGCCTCGTACACACGATCGGACTTTCTGCAAACAAAACCTCTGACTTTTGTCCGAAGGCGTGTGCCTAGATTTTGTCTTGCATACAAATGGCAAGGAATTGTTGGCCAACAAATACGAACGTAGTGACGTACTACGTGGTTTTTCAGCTCTTTAGCGCCACCCTTTGGGCTCCTTCTGCTAATTTCGTGTTAGTAGAAGTTTGGTGAGTGTTGATTCGTGCTTTTCTTTTTGCGTTTTTTCATTTATCTCTTTTCATTTTGCACTTTTCAGTTTGCGCTTTTCATTTTGCGCTTTTCATTTCATGCTTTTCAGTTCATTTCTGAATGGCCGTTTGTTAACCAGCCATGTTGCGGAATTGGAGGAGATAACGTGTTATTTATTATTGGCCTTGGAGTCATTGCTTTGACCCAAGTCCAGTCCAGGAACATGAGGAGGAGAACTTCTTGGACCAAAAATTGGTTGCTTTATTAATCGTGACCAATTATGTCATATGCCTTTGCTGCGGGAGCTCCAGGAGAATAATCCGGATGATTTTCAGAATTATCTCCAGATGACGGACCCCTGCTTTCACCAACTCTTGGCATTGCTGACCCCCTATATTAAGAAGCAGGACACATGCATGAGGCTTTTATTTTATTTTTTGGTTGAATAATAATGATTTGATTTGTTATATTTTCTATATTTTTGGATGCATAGAATGCACTTTTTGGTTAAGTTCTATTGGCAGATGGCATGTCTAATTTTATTTGTTTTCTTTTTTTAATGCACAATAAAAACATTGTGGAGAATAATACTTGGCTATGTGTTTTACTTCAAATGACAGTTTGGGAGTAGGCAGTTACATTTTATAAAATACAATGTAAAATTGACAAGGGACACCAACATAGTTGTATCTTTGATCTTACGGGATACTACGGGATAATGGTGTTGTGGTAACTTGCCCAAATAAAAAAAAAAAACATAATATTATTCTTGATATCACTAGAAAAAAAAAGCCTTTGAAAATTTGTTTGCAAAAACTCCATCAGTATCACCAGCAAAGCAGCTTCATTATTATCCCATTAAAGAAGAAGAGAATTGTGCGCTGTATTTTGAGATTTCATCATTTGCCACGTCACGAATGTTAATTCTCCATTACGAATGCTAGTTTACAAGACCGACCGCTTCTGGCTCGTCCTTGCTTCCTAAGCATGCGTGTTTGTACTTTGGACTTTTTTTCTGATGGACTTGTGTACACACCCTCGGAAAATCCGACAACAGACATTTGTCCGCGGAAAATTTAAAGCCTGCCATCCAACAATTGTCCGATGGAGCGTACAGACGGTCGGATTTTCCTCCAACAGCCTGTCATCACATATTTCCCGTCGGAAAATCCGATCGTGTGTACGTGGCTTTAGGCTCCATTCACACCTATGCATGTTGCTTTTGAGCACTTCTGCAATGCTTTTTGCTGTGCTTTCTGTGTTTTCGGACATGCATATTTTATGCATTTTGCGTTTTTTATTCTTTTTATTTGCCCAATTTGTTGTTGGGCAGGTTAAAAATTGCAAAATCTTAAGCTTCACGTAAAGGGTCCTCTAATCCTCTTGTCTTGAATTGTATTTTAACTGTACTACAATATATCCATTTATATTGTAAAGCATTCCGCAAACATTTCTTTCACTCATGGTTAGTGTTTGGCTCAAGCCATTTATTATCAATCAACTGTGTTTACTATTTTTAAATCAAAATCACAGCAGAAACTACCCAAATGACCCTGATCAAAAGTTTACATACCCTGGTGATTTCGGCCTTATAACATGCACACAAGTTGACACGAAGTGGTTTGAATGGCTATTAAAGGTAACCATCCTCACCTGTGACCTGTTTGCTTGTAATTAGTGTGTGTGTGTATAAAAGGTCAATGAGTTTCTGGACTCCTGACAGACCCTTGCATCTGTCATCCAGTGCTGCACTGACGTTTCTGGATTCTGAGTCATGGGCAAAGCAAGAGAATTGTTAAAGTATCTGCGGGAAAAGGTAGTTAAACTGTATAAAACAGGAAAGGGATATAAAAATATATCCAAGGAATTGAGAATGCCAATCAGCAGTGTTCAAACTCTAATCAAGAAGTGAAAAATGAGGGGTTCTGTTGAAACCAAACCACGGTCAGGTAGACCAACTAAAATTTCAGCCACAACTGCCAGGAAAATTGTTCGGATGCAAAGAAAAACCCACAAAATAACTTCAGGTGAAATACAAGACTCTCTGAAAACATGTGGTGTGGCTGTTTCAAGATGCACAATAAGGAGGCACTTGAAGAAAGATGGGCTCCATGGTCGAGTCACCAGAAGAAAGTCATTACTACACAAATGCCACAAAGTATCCCGCTGACAATACGCCAAACAACACAGAGACAAGCCTCAAACCTTCTTGCACAAAGTCATTTGGAGTGATGAGACCAAAATTGAGCTTTTTGGCCACAACCATAAACACTACGCTTGGAGAGGAGTCAACAAGACCTATGATGAAAGGTCCACCATTCCTACTGTGAAACACGGAGGTAGATCACTGATATTTTGGGGATGTGTGAGCTACAAAGGCACATAAAACTGGTCAAAATTGATGGCAAGATGAATGCAGTATGTTATCAAAAAATACTGGAGGAACATTTGCATTCATCAGTCAGGAAGCTACGCATGGGACGTACTTGGACATTCCAACATGACAATGATCCTAAACACAAGGCCAAGTCGACCTGTCATTGGCTACAGCAGAATAAAGTGAAGGTTCTAGAGTGGCCATCTCAGTCTCCTGACCTCAATATCATTGAGCCACTCTGGGGAGATCTCAAATGTGCAGTTCATGCAAGACAGCCCAAGAATTTACAGGAACTGGAGGCTTTTTGCCAAGAGGAATGAGCAGCTTTACCATCTGAGAAGATAAAGAACCTCATCCACAAATACCACAAAAGACTTCAAGCTGTCATTGATGTTAAAGGGGGCAATACACGGTATTAAGAACTGGGGTATGTAAACTTTTTTGATCAGGGTTATTTGGGTAGTTTCTGTTGTGATTATGATTTAAAAAGAGTAAACGCAGTTGATCGATAATAAATGGCTTCAGCCAAACAAAACACTAACCATGAGTGAAAGAAAAGCTTTTGTGTTATCATTCATATTCTCTGAAAAATATCCAAGAAATCATAAATTCTGCCAGGGTATGTAAACTTATGAGCACATCTGTAAGTCCTGTATTATAATAATAATGTACCGGTACCCCCAAAGGAGCTGCTGGAAATATGCCCAAGATCTTTTCCTAGTAGATGCCCCGAAGCCAGGCTTACACAACCACAACCGTTTTGACAGCAGCACCCCTACCTAGGTCGTCAGTTCCTTTTGTCTAGTTATAAGGGCTACCAGCTCAGAAAGCCAGCCCCCCCCCCCAATTTTGGTCTGTATTATTTTTGGTCTGTAGCATTGCTTTGTTTAATATCTGGGTTATATTTTTAACTTCATCATTCATGCTTGCCATGAGTGGTTGAGCACTAATGGCCTAGCACTATTCCTGGTGTTGGGGAAACACACAACCACAGTCACTCTTCGGTTCAATAACAAGTCTAGGGGTGTTTTTTTTATTTTTGGAGTAACTGGGATAGGGTTGAGAGAACTGAGTGGGACTAACTATGTACAGATTGAGGACTGTAAATTCCCATCACAAAGAACTGGATAGACTAAGCTCTTCAGGGCACCAGCCAATGTCCCCTTTGGTCAAACACTCAGCTGTCTCTCTAGCACAAAAGGGGTGGCAGCAGCCCAAAAGTCTCTAAGATCTCTCACAGCAGTCTGTGCTCACACAATGTCCAGGGACAGTTGGTTGCCTCCTTCCAACATCCATGCGACACTTTTCTCCTGTGATACCAGACTAGATCTTCAGCAGACAGACCCTCAGTCAGCTCTCTGTAGCTTCAGCATCCAGGCCTTCAGGTCGCCCACCTGAGGCCCCACAAACAGCAAGCCCTCCAGGCTGTGTTCCTCTCCTAAAGGAAAAGACCCAGCAGCTCTGTGTCTCAGAGTATTTATATAGACTCCCAGCAGCCTTTAGGGCCATCCTCCCTGGAATTGGCTAGGGCTGCATAAATAGTCAAGCTGCTATTTGCATTGCTTCACACCTATGTTCCAGAGAGTTCTCCAGTTCTTTGGAAAGCAGATGAACAGTCAAAACTAGCAGCAGATGAAACACTGAGCAGACCTAACTAATCACATGCAGCTGCACTAATTACAGTGAGCACAACAAAATTTACCTAACACAACTATTATAGCCACACTGGTTACAGTGAGACAAGCTAAATTTACCTAGCAAACAAAAATACAGCTCCACTAAACACAGTGAGCCAGCACTAAGTCTACCTAATCCTAGCACCTATCTAGGAGGGTGCTACAAAAATATACTGCATTTGTAGAATGGTTTTTAAGGTGACAGCTCTAGTTTTTCAGGTCCTTTTATTTTTTTCCTGATTATTGCTCCCATAGTAACATAGTTTCAAAGATCATGGTCTAATTGCTGGGAACATTTATGACTCCTGCCGGTGCAAAGTTCACTAGGAAAACTAGGTACAAATATTAAATCCGGATGTGGATCTTTACTTGCCAGAGACAGCCTAGACCTACAGGCGTGAAGAAGGCCAGGAAATAATAGCAGGAATAATTAATAAGAAATGCCCTCGTCGCAGAAGACATGGTTGTTCTTAGCTGGCTTTATATCAAGCATCGGATCATTCGCAATCATATGTACATGCTTAGGGACTCTGCAATGGACTACCACCAGGGTCCAGTTTACTGGAGTGGGTTATGGAGGAGAAGCGTATGTAAAACTTGGACTGTTTGTTGTCAGCCGCAATAAGACTATCACGAGCGGCGTGGGACTGGAAACTGAAGAGAGCACCAAACAAGGTAAGGCCTGTCCTATGATTGTAGGATAGTGGAATAACCCATCAACACACATCCTGTGAAGCTCTGCAAGTGTCACAGTAAATTTAGCCATATGCTAGTAGAATTTTGTTCCAAATTTTTCATTTTAGGAATGTTTGCTTTTCTAATCATTAGTGCGGTTAAATCAACATTAAATTTTGACCCCAGTGACAAGAAAATATGAAGGAGCACAATTAAATCTTTTTCTCAAATGAACGCATTTCTAACAGTTCCTGGAAGACCATTCACTCCAAAATCAAATGTTAAAAGCAAACAAAATGTTGAAGTAATTTCAAATTGATGTAGCGGTACCCCCTGTAGGGGCTGCTGAGTGATGTGGCCCACCTGTAACCCTGTCCAGACCTGCGTTCACTTCCAGACACTCCAAGACAATGAAAAGTCCATCAGCTTTGTTTTTTTGTATTTTATTGAGGGATTAGAACTTGGATAGGGTTAAGGAATTTATGGAATGCCCAGAAAAGATTTTTGCATGGCTTGGGACACTTTAGATACTCTCCTCCTGCACAACACTTACTGCAGACTATCTCTCCATCTCCCTCCAGCACATCGGGTGCAGCTAGCACATGGTTAGGCCCGACACCGGCTTCAGCAAAAGTAGCTTATTACAGGCAGGGACCGCGGGCCCCTATGGTGTAGCAAGGAAAGTTCTGGTGCTAGCTGCTCTCTTTGGTGGACTACTGATCCCAGTCAGCCCTTTGCAGACCCTGACAGCCCTCCTGGCTGCAGTGACCTGACTTCAGTGCCAGTAACATTATAGTTTCTCCCGCTGGCTCTGCATCCATCTTAGACTGCACACTCCCAGTCCGCTCCAACATGCCTCTCCCAGCTCTCCTGACTGTGCCTGTCAGTCACCGACACCTGGTGGATCCCTCCTGGAGACTTGCCAGTATTCCCCGCTGTCCTCTCCTGCTCCTGTTCAGGACACCCCTTGGGTCGTATGGGGTTCTTGCTCAGCTCTAAGCCCCTGGCCCAAGGTCACCCCCCCACCACCACCAGAATAGGAGTCTTCCTCAAAGGCCCGACAGCCTAATACTCCATCTCCAGTTCTTCCACCCAAAAAAACTCCTCCCCAGCTGGGCTGACCCTGGGTATTTAAGGAGGCCTGCCCCTGCCAATTCAGGGATTGGTCAGGGCTCCTTAGAACACCCCAGACAGCTCCACCCTTCTTCCCCACCTTCCTTCTAAAAGCCTCTAGAAGCAGGTAACCGAAAGATGATGCTACCTGTGAGTCACCAGCCTACTCTGAGCCACTCCCAGCCCCACAGATCAAAACAAACAGGCCTAGCTTTTAGCTAGGCCTGCCTAAATTTACCTGCTCTACAACAAAAAATCTCACTCTAGCACCTACAGTAGGTAGAGGGTGCTACATTGACATTCCTCAAGTCATCAAATGTACTGAGAATTTTAATACGAACCTTTGTTTGAAAATCTACTAGTAATTGACTCATTTTATGGAGAAGGCTATTAATACACCTATGCCCTGTACACGCGACCGGTTTTCACATCGGAATAAACTCTGAAGGTTTTTCCGACGGAGTTCCAACGGAATTCCGCACAAGCTGTCTTGCCTACACACGGTCACACCAAAGTCCGACCGCCAAGAACGCGGTGACTTACAACACGTACGACGGGACTAGAAAACGGAAGTTCAGTAGCCAGTAGCCAGTAGCTTCCATCTCGTACTTGCTTCAGAGCATGCGTCGTTTTTGGTACGTCGGAACAGCATACAGACGAACGGTTTTCCCGATAGGAATTGGTTCCAACGGAAAAATATAGAACATTATAGTTCTCTTTCTAGGTCCGTCAGAATTTTCGACGTAGAAAGTCCGATGGGGCATACACACGATCGGAATATACGATGAAAAGCTCCCGTCTGACTTTTTCTGTCGGACATTCTGCTTGTGTGTACGCGGCATTCGGTGTAAGAAAACTTTTTTAGTACTGCTCACCTCGAAACTGGGGCAGTGGCTCTCAGGTTCCAGTGTGCACGCACATTCTTGATGCAAAGAACCCTGTGGGCCGTTCCCACCAGCTGTAATCTGCCTGCATTGCACAGAGAAGTACTGGGACCCAGGGTTGAGATCACTGGGTCTAAAATAAATATTATTTGTATGTAATGAGAACAGAAAAAAAAAAAGTTCTAACTGCAATACTTACCTTTAATCCAGAGCTGTCTCCTGTAGTGATATTTTTTCACCATGGTGGGGCCTCAATTTTCCCACAGAGATGTGTGCTATGTAGCTGGGTTTTAAAAGAAAAAAAGCACAAACATGGGCACAACATACATACAAGAGTGCTAACTCCCCAGCCACCATTCTGTCCATATACACTATATTGTCAAAAGTATTGGGACGCCTGCCTTTACACACACATGAACTTTAATGGCATCCCAGTCTTAGTCTGTTGGGTTCAATATTGCGCTGGCCTACGTTTTGTGGCTATAACAGCTTCAACTCTTCTGGGAAGGCTGTCCACAAGGTTTAGGAGTGTGTCTATGGGAATGTTTGACCATTCTTCCAGAAGCGCATTTGTGAGGTCAGGCACTGATGTTGGAAGAGAAGGCCTGGCTCGCAGTCTCCTCTCTAATTCATCCCAAAGGTGTTCTATGTGGTTGAGGTCAGAACTCTGTGCAGGCAAGTCCAGTTCCTCCACCCCAAACTCATTTATCCATGTCTTTATGGACCTTGCTTTGTGCACTGGTGCGCAGTCATGTTAGAACAGGAAGGGGCCATCCCCAAACTGTTCCCACAAAGTTGGGAGCATGAAATTGTCCAAAATGTCTTGGTATGCTGACGCCTTAAGAGTCCCCTTCACTGGAACTAAGGGGCAAAACCCAACCCCTGAAAAACAACCCCCACACCATAATCCCCCCTCCACCAAATGATTTGGACAAGTGTACAAAGTAAGGTCCAAAAAAAGACATGGATGAGCGAGTTTGGGGTGGAGGAAGTTGACTGGCCTGCACAAATTCTTGACCTCAACATGATAGAACACCTTTAGGATGAATTAGAGTAGAGACCTTCTCGTCCACATCCGTGCCTGACCACACAAATGCGCTTCTGGAAGAATTATCAAACATTCCCATAGACACACTCTTAAACCTTGTGGACACTCTTCCCAGAAGAGTTGAAGCTATCATAGCTGCAAAGGGTGGGCCAACTCAATATTGGACCCTATGGACTAAGACTGGGATGCCATTGAAGTCCATGTGTGTGTAAAGGCAGGCGTCCCAATACTTTTGACAATATAGTGTATATTACTCTCTTGCCATATAATACACATTTTTTTCAAGTAATTCTTATACCCCCCCCCCCACCAAGTCCTTGTAATATCGGGTTCTATATGTGCTCACTGTTCAATCTTCCCTACCTTCTCTCATTTCAGTGTTTGACCTATTAAAGGAAACGAACAACGTGAAGATCGCCCACATCATCGTCATCTTATTCTGTGTGCTCGGACTTGCTTGCTGTTTTATGGGATCAGTGACTACTTGTTTGAATAGTGTCAGCAATCCTTACATAACCTTCTTGGGTCCCCAGGGTGTCTACGTGTGGAGTTCTATAAATGGTGAGTGGATGGTAAGAAAAGAATCCTAAATGTGGGGGTGGGGTCCTGATAATGATTAATGATCTATAGGGGAGGGGCTTAGAAGGAGGTTTTCCTCTAGGAAACCCCAATGATAGCCGGCTAGCACATGCATCCTTTCAGAATTACGAGGAAAACCACCCAGTGAAAAACATACTTGATTGACATTCCGAAAGTTATCTCCTATTTTTACTTTTACATAAAAAGGTTGGAAACTATTGTTGTTTATCTGCTCCATCAGCTGGGTGTAATTTGTGTCTCCTTTCCCCAAAACATGCAGCATAAAGAAGAGCTCCAGGCTCCCCCCCCCCAAAAAAAAATATAATTAAATGTCAGCAGCTTCAAATACTGTTTTTTAATATTAGGGCACTTACTAGTCCAGGAATCCAGCGGTGTCCTCACCCGGGCTGATTTTTCAATGTGCTATCGGGTACTGGCACCGCCATCTGGACTAAGGGAAAATGGCAGCGAAGCCTTGCGGCTTCACAGCCAGTTTCCTACTGCATATGTGTGAAGCGCGCAGCGATTTGTGAATGGGCTAGCTTCGGGGGGAAGGTTGGGGGGGCAGAGCTTCCGGTTCAGTTCACCGCGGCGAAGGTACTCGCTCCCTCCGAAAAAGATGCCAAATGTGACAGCGGAGGGGGAGAGAGAATAGGCAAAGAAGAGGAGCTTCACCTTTTGGCTGGAGCTCCACTTCAAGCTAACTGAATAATGGCCCGTACACACAATATCGTACGAAAACGGTCGTCTGAGGAAGGATCGTACGATTTTCGGATCGTGTGTACACTACTTTCGACAGCCAATCACGACCGTTCATCCGATATTATTCGATCGGGCATGGACGAAAATGTTCCTCGTACGATTCCAGATCGTACGATTTTCGGTTAGTCAGTATAGTTGTCGTCCAACAATACAATATAAAAACATTACAACACATGACATCACTTCTGATTTTTTTTTCAGTTGTACGAGAATTTTCGTGACTTTATTATTACTATATTCAATTTCTACTTGCGATTATTAAGCGAAAGCGGTCGTACGATTTGTCGTACGATATTCGGATCATGTGTACGGGCCATAAGTGTCAGGGCTGGGCTCAGCCCTTCCTTCCCTCAGCTGGCTGCTCAGCTGTCGGCTAATTGCCAGCTCCTATCTCTCCACAGTTACTTAGCTGTTGATGATATCCTGCTCGTCAGTCCTGCCTACTTAAGCCGTCCAGCCCAGAGGATCCCTGCCTTCGCCTACTGTCAGAAACCATTAAATCAGACCGAGACAGAAGTACAGTTAAATCACACTTGTTTAATAATAAAAGTAAATAGAACAAACGTAGTCAACATCTCTAGAGACGCTCTCCTGCATTCCTTTTAAAAGACTTGCTTGGCTGACATCCCTTCTGGCTCCAGATCCTGCTTGTTGTTTTACTACGCTCATCTCTGGCTCCCTGACGTTTGGCTTGTCTGACTATCCGTTCCGGTTCCTGAACTCTGGCTATGTTTTGACTATGTTTGTTCTATTTACTTTTATTATTAAACAAGTGTGATTTAACTGTACTTCTGTCTCGGTCTGATTTAATGGTTTCTGACAATAAGGTAGGAAAGATATGCAAAGTTTATCATAAGTCAGCACCTACGGCCCCTTCCCCACAACCCTATCCGGTGATTGTGAGGGTCTGCGGGTTGGGGGGTTACATGAATCTGGAGGCCCCCCCTTTAATAATATGGCGGGGGCCTCCAGATTCCCATGAGTAGGGGTACTTATTCCGTACCCCTACTCATTCACAAAAAAAAGATGTAACCTATAAATAAAGACACTTTGACAAGCCATTTATTAAAAAAGCAAATCAGAAAACCCCCAAAAATGTCTCTCCAAAAAAAAACCTGATGAGGGATCCGGATGCTACCTATAGCCGAATGACAGATCCCTGAGCTGTCATCAGCTATATAAAGAAATTGGCAAGGATAGTGGTGACATCATTGCCCAAGTGGTCATATTTAGACAATGATGTAACCCCTCTGATCCCCATCCGTTTGCTTATGTGGCAAAGGATTCCCAGCCATGTAAGTGAATGGGTCGGGTGATGGAAGTGGTTGGTAAGGACATGGCAGGTGCAAGCACCCGCAGCATCTACTATTCAGCTGTAAGTCCATGTTACATCGGGGCGATTTGGCATGCTATCGCATGCTGACCCGCAGTCAGTGTGAACCTAGGCTCAAACAGCCATCTGTAAACAAACCGCTCAAAAAATATATATTTTGGAACGACCTCTGACCCAACATGAGTGATTTTCGTGTTCCTCCTAGCAGAGCTTAAGGCTAGGTTTCCACCATTACGTCCCCAAAGTCACGCGATTTTCCAGCGATTTTTTACCGTGATTTTTGACCATGACTTGAAGAAATGCCTATGTAATCTTGAGGTCTATAGACCTCAAGTCGCATCAAAGTGGGACCAAAGTAGTCCCTGCACTAGTCGCACAGATATGAACGGTACTCATTGGAAAGCATGGGGTACGACTTGTCATGCGACTTTTCAGTCCCAAATCGCATGAAAAGTCACACTAGTGGAAACATAGCCTTAAGCCTAAATACCTGCAAGGATGCACTCCAGCCCTTGCAAGAGGGCATTGTCATGCCAATTCAAGTGCCTGGCAAAGCTATATAATGGTGCTGCCTTTCATAACCCCCCCGGAAATGCCAGGGCTGAATTAAAGTATTAAACCCAAAAACGAACATTTATTATGTTGCAAGTTACCAATTTAAAGATTTAAAGATGTGATGGCTGCAATTGTTTTCTTTTTTTAGCCTTTTTTCTATTATAATCTGGTGGTCTGACCAGTAAGTCTGTTGTTTTTCAAAAGAAAAAAATCTCTTTCAGATATATCAGTTTACATGGATGAGACAAACCATTTAACATTGGCAGAGGTGCTTACAATAAGCAGCTTATATTTGCGTAAAACCTTTTTTCCCAAAAGGAAAAAAAACGCTGTTTGCTGTAACTGATTACAAAGGGCGAGCTGGAGTTTGACTTCAAATTGTTAGTGTATTTAAAACTGCTAGGACATTTAACACTCCACTCGCCCAGACTGACAATGCTGCTATCTGCTGTGCACTTGTGCTCATTCATCCAGGACTCTAATACAGGAGGTGTTTTACTGGCCAGATCACCAGGTGAAAATACCGCTTTAAGTATTATTCATTTTATTTGGGTGATAGTTGTTTTTTACAAATTGCTTTTTAAAGCTTGTGCCTCTCCCATCGCTCCCAACTGTCCCTGATTTCGAGGGACTGTCCCTGATTTAGGACAAAGTCCCTCTTTTTTCCTCATTTGTCCCTCATTTTGGTCTAATCTATATAGTTGTATGTAAAATGTACTTTTTTATCTTTCAAAAAGTGTTTCCGAGTGCTAAATATTCCATCAAATTTCTAAACGTCCGCATTTGTAAATTTCAAAAGCCAATATAAAGGGATAGTAGTGGTAAAAAAAAAAATCTTTGTGACTTTAAGCAATCTTTTTTTGTAGAATTCTCCTTAAGGGGTTGTGGCAGGGGGTGTGTCCTATGCCTGCATACTTTTGCTAATATGTGTCCCTCGTTCCCATCTCCAAAAGTTGGGCGGTATACTCTCCTCCCGATGGGAGGTGCTGGGTTGATCTCTGTTCTGTTGTGGCTGATTCAGGGTGGACATCGCCATTTTTATTAGCCTCTGTCTCCTGACAAAGCAAAGTTGCAAAATGCGTTGAGATTCTGCTTCCTTTCCACCACAATATTTGTAACTACCTGCATTTTGCACAAGGAAAGTGGTGGTTTAGGGGTGCTAGAAAGTGAGGGATAATGTCATTAAATAAATCACAAAGGAAAAGTATTGTAGAAGATGGGCTTTTAAAGGGTAGTCTCCATGGTTGAGATAAAACATACAGTATCTGACAAAAGTGAGTACACCCCTCGCATTTTTTGTAAATATTTTATTATATCTTTTCATGTGACAACACTGAAGAAATGACACTTTGCTACAATGTAAAGTAGTGAGTGTACAGCTTGTATAACAGTGTAAATTTTCTGCCCCCTCAAAATAAGTCAACACACAGCCATTAATGTCTAAACCATTGGCAACAAAAGTGAGTACACCCCTAAGTGAAAATGTCCAAATTGGGCCCAAAATTTCAATATTTTGTGCGGCCACCATTATTTTCCAGCACTGCCTTAACCCTCTTGGGCATGGAGTTCACCAGAGCTTCACAGATTGCCACTGGAGTCCTCTTCCACTCCTCCATGACGACATCACAGAGCTGGTGGATGTTAGAGACCTTGCGCTCCTCCACCTTCCGTTTGAGGATGCCCCACAGATGCTCAATAGGGTTTAGGTCTGGAGACATGCTTGGCCAGTCCATCACCTTTACCCTCATCTTCTTTAGCAAGGCAGTGGTCGTCTTGGAGGTGTGTTTGGGGTCGTTATCATGTTGGAATACTGCCCTGCAGCCCAGTCTCCGAAGGGAGGGGATCATGCTCTGCTTCAGTATGTCACAGTACATGTTGGCATTCATGGTTCTCTCAATGAACTGTAGCTCCCCAGTGCCGGCAGCACTCATGCAGCCTCAGACCATGACACTCCTAGAAAGAAAGGGTTACCCAGCACATGACAATGAGAAAGCCTGTATGATAATTCAGTTTTATATTGTCATTTTTGTGGTTGGAATTTTTTCATATATGCTTTTAAAAATAGTTCAGGTGCAAGCCATCCCCAAAGCGTATCCAGAGTACTCTGTGAGGAGTGCAAAAGAAAGAAGGAGGGAGGCGCACCTAAGTGCACCTCCCTCCTTCTCTCTTTTGCAGACCTTGACACTTCCACCACCATGTTTGACTGCTTGACACTTGTCTTTGTACTCCTCAACCAAATAAGTTTATCTTAGTCTCATCAGGCCACAGGACATGGTTCCAGTAATTCATGTCCTTAGTCTGCTTATCTTCAGCAAATTGTTTGAAGGCTTTCTTGTGCATCAGCTTTAGAAGAGGCTTCCTTCTGGGATGACAGCCATGTAGACCAGTTTGATGCAGTGTGCGGAGTACGGTCTGAGCACTGACAGGCTGACCCCCCCACCCCTTCAACCTCTGCAGCAATGCTGGCAGCACTCATACGTATTTCCCAAAGACAACCTCTATATATGATGCTGAGCACGTGCACTCAACTGCTTTGGTTGACCATGGCGAGGCCTGTTCTGAGTGAAACCTGTCCTGTTAAAACGCTGTATGGTCTTGGTCACCATGCTGCAGCTCAGGTTTAGGGTCTTGGCAATCTTCTTACAACCTAGGCCATCTTTATGTAGAGCAACAATTGTTTTTTCTTTGCCATGAGGTGCCATGTTGAACTACTAGTGACCAGTATGAGAGAGTGAGAGCGATAACACCAAATTTAACACACCTGCTCCCAATTCACACCTGAGACCTTGTAACACTAACGAGTCACATGACACCAGGGAGGGAAAATGGCTAATTGGGCCCAATTTGGACATTTTCACTTAGGGGTGTACTCATTTTTGTTGCCAGCGGTTTAGACATTAATGGTTGTGTGTTGAGTTATTTTGAGGGGACAGCAAATTTACACTGTTATACAAGCTGTACACTCACTACTTTACATTGTAGCAAAGTGTCATTTCTTCAGTGTTGTCACATGAAAAGATATAATAAAATATTTACAAAAATGTGAGGGGTGTACTCTCTTTTGTGAGATACTGTATATAGACCCATAAGGTATGGGTGAGTGAAAATATGTAACGGGCAAAATGACTACCCTTTGTAGGTCAGAATCCAAGTAACATGGGAAAACAAAAGATGAGATTGTAAGGATTATGCTTTTAGGAAATGTTCTAAAACCTGTGGTGGAGTTTAGTCTATGCTTAGCCTCTGAAGCCGCCTATGGATATGTGAGGTGGATTTGGTTTTTAATAAGTGTAGTATGTCTCATGTGGTACCATTGTGTATGTTGTAATTTTTCCTTTTGATACCAATAAATACAGTTTTAATTGATCCAGCGAGTTAATATGTAATTTACACTATTAGGGATGGTTGAATTCAATTAGGTCTTTTATTTTAGTTTTTTCTATATGGTTCTTTAACAATAGCTCCCACCCCTCATTTTTTGTCTTTGTTTGAGATACTTTAAGTACTTAGGCAATGTTTTCTTGATTAGATTAAGCAGATTTTGCTATATATACATTGATATAAGTGGTAGCATCTTGAGGACCCATCTTCCGTTTAGTGTGATATCTGTAGAGGGGGCATTCTTTCTACTGAATCCTAATGTAAGGGGCATTCTTCCCATTGACCCTCAGTGTAATGGAAACCTTTCTCTCACATGGCCACCAATGTAAGTTTTGTCTTTTCCCACTTACAACCAACCTAAGGGGGACCTTTCTCCACTCCCTGCCAATCGAAGGGGGGTCTTTCTCCACTCCCTGCCAATCTAAGGGGGACCTTTCTCCACTCCCTGCCAATCAAAGGGGGACCTTTCTCCCCTGACCATCAATCAAGAGGGGGCTTTCTCCACTGACCACTAGTCTAAGGGGATCCATTTTCCACTGACCACCAATCTAAGGGGGGCTTTTCTCCACTGACCACCAATCTAGGGGGAGCCTTTCTCCACTGACCACCAATGTAAGGTCATTTTTACCCTTTGCTTTTCTGACCTTTATTATGTTTTATTTAATTGTATTATTACTACATATAGTTGCTGTGTAGAGTGGGTATCAAATATACAAGGTATGCCACATTCCTTTTTCTGCTATTTATCAATATCAACTTGCTCTTCATGCTAATGTACCACAAGCTGTAGATAGACTAATTATTAGCAGGGGTTTCTGAGACCCAAAAGTTATTTCCAAGGGTTCCTTCATGTTAAAAAGGTTGAAAAATCTACTCTATATGTATTTCCATTTGTATTAATGATCTACTTCAGTCATGCGTTTTTAGGGTGTGTAGTCAGCGTCAGCACTGATCTCATTGCTGTAATGGTATCAGTTCAGAAATAAAGTTTTCTTATGTGATACAGTAGGCTTGTTTATGGCAACTCAAGCTGTGGTTAAAGATTAGTACACAGACATATCTACACAGGAAGCTCTCTATGTTTTATACTAACATCAAATACGGGGGAAGAATCACCATATGAGTCACAATGTCAGTTGGAGACCTTATCTGAGCAAATGAGTAATGTGAGATATTTATAAGTGGCATTATGATATTCTTATTTGATCCCTATTTTATTGTGGTATCTGAGGGAACCAAAACCATTCTGCAACATTTTTTATATTTGGTTCCTAAACTAAAAACATATATTTTTTAATGTTTTTACAAGATTCCTGCTGATGCGCCTAAATGTTCCCATGGGTTGACAAATGGCTGCTTGTAAGGGGCGTTTAAAGGCTTCTGGCCCCTTTCCTCCCATTGTAGTGTGTAACTGAGATCTTGTTCTATGATTGGAGGAACCATTCCGCCAAGCAAGAAAGATGGCACCAGTTGCTGGTTGGATTGAGGAGTTCTGTAGAGCTTGTTAATCAACAAAGGTTATTTTTAGGGAGTGTTGGAATATATGAGGCTACCGTATGAGCATGAACTGGGCTTTCCGGTTTCTGTGGGTAACCTGGGTGTCAGAGTAAATTCCCCCAAGTCTCTAGACATCAGGGGAGAGAGATAGATTATCAGAGACTTTTGAGATCTCCATGTATATGGGTAAGTGAGTGTAGTTGGGGGACTTGAGAAGCAGACGGCAGTATCACATTGCCACCAAGGAATAGAGGTGGCTACACCAGGAGAAGGTAGCATCCCTTTCACCTCTGGAGCCTAAGACAGGTGAGAAACCTCCAGAGAGATGCTGAGACTAATGGGAAAGGGTGGGTGCTGTCTGGAAGGACTGGACTTGAAATCTAGCATCAAGTCTCCACAAAGTCTCTGATAATCTCTCTCTCTCTGGATGCCAAGAGTCCTTGAGAGATTACAATTTGCCCCTACCCAAAGAACCCTAATGCCCCATACACACGGTCGGACATTGATCGGACATTCCGACAACAAAATCCTAGGATTTTTTCCGACGGGGATGTTGGCTCAAACTTGTCTTGCATACACACGGTCAAACAAAGTTGTCGGAAAATCTGATCATTCTGAACGCGGTGACGTAAAACACGTACGTCGGGACTATAAACGGGGCAGTAGCCAATAGCTTTCATCTCTTTATTTATTCTGAGCATGCATGGCACTTTGTGCGTCCGATTTGTGTACACACGATCGGAAATTCTGACAACGGATTTTGTTGTCGGAAAATTTTATAGCAAGCTCTCAAACTTTGTGTGTCGGAAAATCAGATGGAAAATGTGTGATGGAGCCTACACACGGTCGGAATTTCTGACAACAAGGTCCTATCACACATTTTCCGTCGGAAAATCCGACCGTGTGTACGGGGTAATAGAGTAATGAAGATGAAATGGGGACATGAGTAATTCGGGATCCCAAATTACTGGTGAGGTTACTATATGTTTAGTCAAAGTTGTGAATATGCTAATGCAGATGTACAGAATGCAATGATTTTCTTTTACTTTCATATAATCCAAATTTCACCTCCTGCCTGTGGGAATAGATGTTCTTATAACAGAAAAAATTAATTTTCACTGCCTGGCTTTGCCAGGATCGGCACATTGCTTATGTAGTTGACATCTCAAGTCATACACCTGGCCCTAACCTAATTATATTGAATAATTCATATTCAGCTTGGCACGATTCTAGGATGATAGTATTCCTTATGGCAAGCCTTGGCACATGTGCGCAGTTATACAGGATGAGGATATACTGGCCAGGGCAGCAAACACGTCACTTTACTCAAAACATACCCTTTATCTGTGTACAGAAAAAAAAAACCTTATGGAGGATTTTACTAAAAGTGGAGAGTGCAAAATCGGGTGCAGCTCTACACAGAAACCAATCAGCTTCCAAGTTTTATTGTCAAAGCCCAATTGAACAAGCAAACGTTAGAAGCTGACTGGTTGCTATGCACAGCTGCACCAAATTCTGCGTGATCCAGTTTTAGTAAATACCCCCCATAGGTTTCTATGAGCTCCTCCTGCAAATGCTATTTACCTGGCTGTGTCTGGCTTCAATACTTTCTTTAACCACTTCCCGACCGCCGCACGCCGGTGTATGTCAGCACAATGGCAGCGGTGGGCAAATGGGCATACTTGTATGTCCCCTTTAAGAGCCGGGGCTAGCAGACACGCCGCCGGAGGCGCAAGCACGCGCCCGCCACGTACAATGTGACTGTGCCCACGGGTCATTGAGTCTCCCAGCAATCGTGTCACGGAGCCCCAGAATGGGTAGTGTCTATGTAAACAAGGCATTTCCCTGTTCTGCCTTGTGTCATGACAGAGAGCATTGCTCTCTGTCATCGAGAGCAGTGATCGTTGTCATGTGAGGTGAAGCCGATCCCCCCTACAGTTAGAATCACTCCCCAGGACACACTTAACCTCTTCATCGCCCCCTAGTGGTTAACCCCTTCCCTGCCAGTGTCATTTACACAGTAATCAATGCATTTTTATAGCACTGATCACTGTATAAATGACAATGGTCCCAAAATAGTGTAAAAAATGTCTGATGTGTCTGCCATAATGTCGCAGTCCCGATAAAAATCGCAGGTCACCTGCATTGCTAATGAAAAAAAAAATAATAATAAAAATGCCATAAAACTATCCCCTATTTTGTAGACGCTAGAACTTTTTGCGCAAACCAATCAATATACGCTTATTGCAATTTTTTTAACCAAAAATATGTAGAAGAATATGTATGGGCCTAAACTGAGGAAAAAAATAGTTTTTTTTATATATTTTTGGGGGATATTTATTATAGCAAAAAGTAAAAAATAATGTGTTTTTTTCAAAATTGTTGCTTTTTTTTGTTTATAGCACAAGAAATAAAAACCACAGAGGTGATCAAATATCACCAAAAGAAAGCTCTATTTGTGGGGAAAAAAAAGATGTCAATTTTGTTTGGGTGCAATGTCGCACGCCCGCGCAATTGTCAGTTAAAGCGACGCAGTGCCGAATCGCAAAAGGTGCTCTGGTCAGGAAGGGGGTAAAATCAGAAGCTGTTAAAGCTTAACTTCAGGCAGATAGAAAACAGAAAACAGAAAAATGAATGCAGCTCTGTATCCATTAATACATCTTTACATATAATTTTGAAATGTATCTAATACCATATAAGCATTTGACTCTAACTTGTTATCAACATCTTTCAATCTACTGTACAGCAGCACTTTTTCTCTCTAAGGCCAGTTATCTTGTAACAACCTACTCCTGACAAGCACACACAGAATGCATGCACTGTTCTACATAAATATGAGAAATATTGAATATTGTAAAATAGAACTGCCCAAATATCAAGACAAATAAACATAACAAATTACAATAATTTTTTTATTAATTTGGGCTCATTCAGACAGGCCATGACACCTGTTCTGCAGAGTATACAAGTGGATGCAAATTCAGCAGCTGCATTGACACAGCTGCATTTCAAAATGTTACATGCATGCACGTGCATGGATCCGAATGCAGACAGTGTGCCCCAGCATGTATTGAGCTGAAAGTAGGCTTATCTAGAGATAGATTGCTGTACTGAGTAGGCCAGTGACAAGTATAAGAGCTGCAGGTGTACATGATAGTTTGTAAGTGGAAGAGGGGAAGGTGGTTTTGTTGCTAACAGACTGTATAAGCCTTAAAGTGGATGTAAACCCAATGTCATCCTTTCTAAACTACTGCCATAGTGGTTATCTATAAGGATATACATGCCTCCTGCATGTATCTTTACCTGTCAAATGTCTCCCATCTGTCTGTTATTAGACCCAAAAAACTGCAGATTCTGTGGGTGGGTCTGTTGTCTGGAGCTCAGTGGGTGGAGTCATGATGTCAGTAGACTCCCCGCCCACCTCTACACTCCCCTTGTCAATATGCATTTTCTCCTGTGTATTTATTACACTGAACTTTTGCTATGATCTCTAACATCCAGTGAAAAGACAGGAAAGTAACCACATGACTTCAGCATGCCCAATCATGCTGAGGTGTGGAACAGCCAATCTTTGCAGAGCTGCTGAAGAAAGGAGTGGGGGGTGGGAATTAAAAAATAATGCATGTCTTAGGCTAGTGCACAAGATGTAAATCACCTGTCACTCACAGCTAGGGGGAGTATTTGACAAAGTTTTTCTCAGTTTGTCAAGAATTGTCTCACTGAACAATAAAAGGGGATTGCTCAGAGATGGATTAACTCTGTTTGGCAAGACTGGGCTCAAATGATAGGAAATCTTATACTCTACAGCAGTGTTTCTCAACTCCAGTCCTCAAGGCGCCCCAACAGGTCATGTTTTCAGGATTTCCATTATTTTGCACAGGTGATTTGATCAGTTTCACTGCCTTAGTAATTGCCACATCCGTTTCATCTGGGGAAAATCCTGAAAACATGACATGTTGGGGCGCCTTGAGGACTGGAGTTGAGAAACACTGCTCTACAGTATGATAAAAAAAAAAAAAAAAAAATTCGGGTTTACATCCACTTTAAGCCTCGTATACACGATCGGATTGTTGGCCAACAGAGCGTCAGACTTTTGTCTGAAGGGCGTGTGCTAGGAACTTGTCTTGCATACTAACAGCACACAATTGTCAGCTAAGAAACACAAACGTAGTGACGTACTACATGGAATTTCACTCTTGAGCGCCACCCTTTGGGCACCTTCTGCTAATGTCGTGTTTGGTGAGCATTGATTCCGAACATGCATGTTTGTGTGATGGACTTTTGAACAGACGATACGAAAATCTGACAACAGACTCTTGTTCGCTGAAAATTTACTAGCCTGCCATCCAACATTTGTTGGCGGAAAGTTGGACAACAATTGTCTGAAGGAGCGTACTAACGGTTGGATTTTAGGCAAACAGTCTGTCATCACACAATTCCCTGCCAAAAATCCGATCGTGTGTACGAGGCTTTAAAATAGCAGTAAGCATCATATACAGTATTTCAAAATACACTAGGTTCTGCCCTTAGCACTCATGCTGCCCTAGACCATGGTCTTTTTGGCTTGGCAAGAAATCTGGCTCTGGCAGCACTGGGAGCCGATCAGATGAGCTGCGTGCAAATGTGCTAAAGAAAGGTCATGCTGATAGACGCACAAAGCAGAGTGAACAAAAAAAAAATGACCTTATTGGTCAAATGATGCTCTTTTACTATCCAATCACACCTTGGGAGTGGGGAGATAACCCCACTGTATTCTCGAACAGATAAATTAGCGTCATCCTCCTGCCTGTGCTATATGGCAAGACTTTGGAATTCTCGGGATTATGAGCAGAGAAATAAAAATCTTGGGAATTGCATGTTGTAGAAAGCAAAACGCATCAACTAATCAAATGGACGCCAAATAACATCCTAGAGCAGTGGTTCTCAACCTGGGGGTCGAATGACGATTTGCAAGGGGTCACCAAATCCTGGGCTGTTCCTGGAGCACGCGGACGCCCACTCATCCTCTTCGCAGCCGCCCATTCAGTTCACGGCATGGCTGGGGGGCAGAGACTAGAGGTCAGCTGACTGGTGAGGAATGTGAAGTGGGAGGGGCTGGAGGAGACCCTATCTCTTCATTTTGGCATAAGTGTCACTGCTATGAGACACCACAGAGCTGGAGACACAGTGAGTAACACTACCTGTGATTAGAGTTGCCATTAAAAGTCCCCACTATAGTTATCAGATCAGCAGATGACCTTGATCAAGAGCACCTAAGTTGGCTGATCAGAAATCCCCCCAGCACTGCCACTGATCCCACCCCCCACCAGCACTGGTACTTATCCCAACTCCCCGCCAGCACTGCTGCTCATCCCATAACCCCCTACCAAGAAGTAAGAGAAGGTATAAAAATAGAAAATACATGGAAGGGAGAGGAAAAGAGGGGGAGGAACAAAGAAAATGGGAGAGAAAAAATAAGCGAAAGAACAAGAAAGAGGGCTAGAGAGAGGGATGGGGGAAAAAAACAAGAAAATAGTATTGAGAAAGATAAAAAGGAAAGAAAGGAGAACAAAGAGAGAGAGTGCTACATCCTAAAATGTACCATAAGGGGTTTTAATACTGTACGAGTGGAAGGGTCTCAGGGAGAGCTAAATGTCCGTGGGTTAGGGGTGCAAATTACTTGTCTTGCCTTGGGTGCTGACAACCCACGCTACGAAAATAATTTTACTGTTAGGGGTCCCCACAACTTGGGAAATTTTATCAAGGGGTCACAGCACTAGAAAGGTTGAGAACCACTGTCCTAGAGGCAAGCCACTAAGCAAAGGAACCGGAAGCGATACTCAATAAACAAAGGTTTTTTTAAAGCGGTTGCATGCCCTTACAAAAAAAAAAAAACACCTGTAAGGCAAAGGCATCATAATGAAATACTTACCTAAGAATGAAGCGGCCGTACCGCCTCCCGGTCACCGCTGAGGGAGCTGACATGTTCCCTCCGGGCTTCTTTTGGGTCTGCGGCTCCGGCGCTGGGAGTGGCTGGAGCCGTCGCTGCCTCGTTCCGGCAAGGAGCTCTGAATTTCCAACACAATTCGCCGGACCTTCAGAGCACATGCGCCGGTGACGTCAGTGGTTGCATGCAGGGTGAATATCTCCTAAACCGTAGAGGTTTAGGAGATAAGTATTTTACCTACAGGTAAGCCTTACTATAGGCTTACCTGTAGGTAAAGATCACAAAGTGGAGGATAACAACCACTGTAACACAATGAACTAAAACAATTGGAATAGTAGTTTCGGGTGTCCCTGCCCTTCCTCGAGCTGAAATGTGAACATACAAAATACATTTGAACTTGAGGAAGGATGGGGATGCTCAAAACTGTTGTTCCTATAGGTTTAGTTCATTGTGTTACATAAATGTACTTTTGGATTAAAAAGCCGTCATTTATTGTGTATTGCTCCTTTTTTTAATGGATTAAATATATATATATATATATATACATATACACTGTATATATATATATATATATATATATATATATATATATATATATATATATATATATATAAATCACCTGTCACTCACAGCAAGGGGGAGGATTTGACAAAGTTTTCTCAGTTTGTCAAGAATTGTCTCACTGAACAATAAAAGAGGATTGCTCAGAGATGGATTAACTCTGTGTGGCAAGACTGGGCTCAAATGATAGGAAATCTTATACTCTACAGTATGATAAAAAAAAAAAAAAAATTTCGGGTTTACATCCACTTTAAGCCTCGTACACACGATCGGATTGTTGACCAACAGAGCGTCAGACTTTTGTCTGAAGTATCTAGTAGGTCAGGGCATAGTTAGAACTTCTGATTTTAAGTACTTAAGTCAGTGACATAAAGCTTTTTGATTAATTAATTAGCATTACAGCCAGGGAACTAGCGTTTTTTGAAGTAGGCCAGCAATTACAGCCTATGTGTTCTATCATTGCAGAATTCTTTTATCTGGACCTTATGTATTACCATTATTTTTTAACATTTTATTTATGTTTTATTTACCTTTCTCCTAGCGATCCTTATACTCTTTGCCATGATTGTGTATGCAGTAAATATAGAAGTGAACAACATGCCGAAGAGTTTGGTTAAAGCAATGGACACCACAAATGATCAATTTGGGACTAGTAAGAATACATACGGATACTCATACTGGCTCCTGCTCCTTAGTATCTTCCTTAACCTGACCACAATAGGGATTATCTTCTGTTACCAGCAAATCAGGTATAGCAGGCAGAGAGAACAGGAGAGACCCATGGAGACTGCAACTAGAGATTCCATCTTATTCTGAGACTGTGAGCCCACACTGTGCAAGTTAATGCTTATTACGCTGCCACCATCAGCCGCTCACAATAAACCAGCGGGACCTTCTGGAAAAAAATGCTGCTTCAGTGCTCATTGAATACTCTGATAACACCATTATTATTAAATGGCTGGAAATGAAGAGGCTTCATTGTTAAACAGACTTATTTACCGTACCTCTATATATTCATGTATATGAACCTTAAATTTTTCATAGGCAAATTGTTTTATGTGTTGTTGTGTGGACAGACAGGGTGGTATGATTTGTAGAGGGGCAGTAACAGTTACAGTCACATCTTTGGGCACTTTCAGAAAAAGATGAATGAGGTTAAAGGGGAACTATGGGCAAAATAAAAAATGACGTGATGCAATCTTCCAAAAGCACTTTTTGTTTTTTGATCCTGCCACGGTAGTTTCTTCCAATTCCTGCAACAGGCAAAGATGTCCAGCAAAAGTGACAGTTACAGGGGTTCTGACAACCATATAATACTGGCAGGGGTGCTTACAATGGTTATCTTTTATTCATATGGCTAAGAGCCTGTGTTGATGGGTATTGGTCTCGGCCAATGGCATCTGTTTGAGAAGCTTCTGAGATCATTCATTGACAGGTACATTTGACCTGCAGTTGACTTCCTTCTGACGTGCATTTGATCTGCTTCGAGTGGGTTTTACATTCCCCAAGGGCCCTTAAACCTTTCTTCTAATGCCCCGTATACACGATCGGATTTTCCGACAACAAATGTTGGATGTGAGCTTGTTGGCGGAAAGTCCGACCATGTGTATGCTCCATCAAATGTTGGCTAGCAGGTTCTCAAATTTTCCGCCAACAAAACTTTGCTATTGGACTTTCCAATCGTGTGTACACAATTCCGTCGCACAAAAGTCCACGCATGCTCGGAAACAAGTATGAGCAGGAAGCGCTCGGTCTTGTAAAACTAGAGTTAGTAAAAGAGATATCATGTACAACTTGTACGTCACTACGTTCATAATGGTTGGCCAACATTTGTGTGACGTGTGTATGCAAGACAAGTTGGAGTCAACAACCTTCAAACAAAAATCCACGGTTTTGTTGTCGGAAAGTCCGACAACAAACAGGGCATAAGAGTTCCTTTACATGGGCAGCCTGGGGGCAGCTAAGCTTTTACTACCCCTGCCCACCTACCTAAAAGAGTGCATGCAGCTGCTCAGGGCTGTTCACATGTAAAACTAAACCACATACTGAACTTTGCAGTTGGTATCAACCTGATAATTTATATAAGGCCATGCCACAACTGCCCTGCAAATGCCCCCTTAAAAGCGATCCACCACAGAACAATTTTTTGAGTGGTGGCAAAAGCTGCAAGAACATGCCCTAGAAAACATTGCTGCTTTAATTGGTTAATGTGTTTGTCGAATACCTAAAGTCCATTTATAGCAACATGCCCATCTGAGACTACCCTATTCACAGAGTAAAGTAAAAAGTTCTGTCACCCTATTACAGGAAGTTGAAAATTACAAATCTGCTGGAAGGATCAACAGGGAGGCTCAGGAAACCAAAACGGCTGTGTTAATGCTAGTAACAGACTGCATTATATACACTGTGTTGTTAAAAGTATTGGGACGCCTGCCTTTACACACACATGAACTTAATGGCATCCCAACCTTAATCCGTAGGGTTCAATATTGAGTTGGCCCACCCTTTGCAGCTATAACAGCTTCAACTCTTCTAGGAAGGCTGTCCACAAGGTTTAGGAGTGTGTCTATGGGAATGTTTGACCATTCTTCCAGAAGCACATTTGTGAGGTCAGGTACTGATGTTGGACGAGAAGGCCTGGCTCACAGTCTCCACTTTAATTCATCCCAAAGGTGTTCTATCGGGTTGAGGTCAGGACTCTGTGTATTTCAGTCAAGTTGCTCCACCCCAAACTCACTCATCCATGTCTTTATGGACCTTGCTTTGTGCACTGGTGCGTAGTCATGTTGGAATAGGAAGGGGCCATCCCCAAACTGTTCCCACAAAGTTGGGAGCATGAAATTGTCCAAAATGTCTTACGCCTTAAGAGTTCCCTTTACTGGAACTAAGGGGATAAGCCAAACCGCTGGAAACCCCATACCATAATCCCCCCTCCACCAAATGATTTGGACTAGTGCACAAAGCAAGGTCCATAAAGACATGGATGAGCGAGTTTGGGGTGGAGGAACTTAACTGGCCTGCACAGAGTCCTTGCCCCAACCCCATAGAACACCTTTGGGATGAATTAGATCGGAGACTGCGAACCAGGCCTTCCCATCAAACATCAGTGTCTGACCTCACAAATGCGCTTCTGGAAGAATGGTCAAACGTTCGCATAGACACACTCCTAAACCTTGTGGACAGCCTTCCCAGAAGAGCTGAAGCTGTTATAGCTGCAAAGGGTGGGCCAACTCAATATTGAACCCGCACGGACTAAGACGACATTAAAGTTCATATGCGTGTAAAGGCAGGCGTCACAATACTTTTGACAATATAGTGTATGTCAATTCTGATTTTGCCCATACTTCCACTTAAAACATAGCTAAACCCTAATCTTAACTTTCTCCATGCTGCCAAAGATTGTCTTTTGCTGGGGTGTGTTCTTTTTCGTTTTTAATTCTCCATTGCTTACATTTTTGGCTGTAGAGATCCAGTGCCATGCCCATCAACATGCTCCCCTTGGCCATCCCTCCCTCTGATAACGTCCATGTCCCATGAGGCCATTTGCTTTCTGCAGACTCCAAGCAGTAAGTCCAGTGTGCTGTGTGTCAATAGGGGTAAAGTAAAGTAAACAGGGTAGCAATGCTCCTACTGCTTAGGGACCTCCTAGGACTCCATTGTCACCCTAGGACTCCAAGTGGAAAAACATACAGAATCACCGGGTGAAAGCCCAAAAAAAAGAAAAAATATAGAAGAAAAGTAGGACACTGCTTTGATGGGTGGATGGTAAGTTAATATTTTGTCGATTTTTCTTTTTAGGTTTAGGTAAACTTTAAATTTGGCCATTAGGCATAACTCATATGCTCTGCAGTAGTGCTGCGTAGCAGTAAATTAATTACAAAAATTTTGCATTGTTATACCAGATAAAAAAAGTTCCACAATTATTCTCAACTTGGTGAAAAATCTTATTACAGCGTGGGGGGAAGCAAGATTCTCTTCCCCTTTCCTATGGAGAAAAGAAGATCAGAGAAAATTTCAGCATTTTCTAGGCTTTGATGAGCCACATTCAGTTTGACGTGTAATAATATGCATCTTCAAAACCAAGACCCTTGTGTTGCCTCTCTTGTTTTTATTGTATAGAGTTTATAATAAAATGTACTTATTTATAAGTTTCACAGCTAAACTCCAAAGCCAATTTGCCAGTATATGGGCCTATTAAACTGGCAGCAATATTATCTTCATTTATGTAACCAAAGTGATGACTATCCTGATTTTATACAGACAAACAAGGATTTTCTTTTTAATGCATGGTCTTCTTCAAAGAAATGATTTAATATCATATATTAAGAAACAAAATATGTGAAACTAGAAAAATTGTGTTTTAAAAGGGAGTGTATAATAGTTTTGTATCAATTTTTTTTTTATTTATTATAGTCAGGAGGATTAGGAAAGCCAAATTTTAAAAAGTGTTTACAATCTCTTTCTCTCTGTTTGCCCCCATGACAAAAGAAGACTATGGCTTAGAGTCCATCAATGATTCAATTATTCAATGAGATGGCTCCGTTCAAGCTTTACAACAGACACATTCTCAAACTCTGACTCAAAGCAAGCTTCAACTGCTATGAATATATATATATATATATATATATATATATATACATATACATATATATATATATATATATATATATACACACATACACAGTTAGGGCCATATATATTAGGGCACAGGCACAATATTTTTTCAGGTATTTACCAAAACATATTCAAGCTATAGTTCTATAATGGATATGGGCTGAAAGTGCTCCATCTGAGGTTTAATTTGAGGGTATGTACATCTAAATCAGAGAAAGGGTTTAGGATTTACAGCTCTTAAGAATAGCCATCCCCTTTTTCAAGTGACCAAAAGTAATTGGACAATTGAATCATAAAGCCGTTTCATGGCCAGGTTACTCCTTCGTTATTTCTTCATTAATTAATGAGGTAAAATGTCTGGAGTTCACAGTACAGATGGACAATGATCCAAAACACACTGCAAAAGCAACCCAGGAGCTTTTGAAGGAAAAGAAGTGGAATATTCTGCAATGGCCGAGTCGATCACATGATCCCAACCCAATTGAGCATGTATTTCACTTGCCGAAGGCAAAACTAAAGGCAGAAAGACCCACAAAGAACAACTGAAGACAGCTGCAGAGCCTGGCAAAGCATCAGAAGGGAGGAAACCCAGTCTTTGGTAATGTCCATGGGTTCCAGACTTCAGGCAGTCATTGCCAGTAAAGGATTCTCAACGAACTATTAAAACTGAACATTTTATTTATGATTATATTCACTTGTCCAATTACATTTGAGCCCTGAAAATGGGGGGACTGTGTATAAAAATGGTTGCAGTTTCTAAAATTTGTACTTGATATTTATGTTCAACCCCTTGAATTAAAGCTGAAAGTCTGCACTTCAAATTCATTTGGATTGTTTCCTCTTAATTTTATTCTGGTGGCATACAGAGCCAAAAGTATGAAAATTGTGCATGTGTCCAAATATATATAGATCTATATATATTCACACACAGTATGAAACAGTTCAGAACTTTTATTTTTAAACAGACAGCTGAATTTAAATAAATGTAAACCATCATAATTTCCCTTTTACGTTTCGTTTGACCAGTGATAATTATAAATAATTTTAACTCTTCAATGTTACTACAGATAAAAAAAAAAAAAATAAAAAAAAAATATCAGTTCATTTGTCCTGTTCATCATGTCACCAAAAATTGTTTCTTGCACAGAGCATGGTGAAGTCATTAACAAATAAATGCCTTTTTAATTTGGGTTCTGTTTTTTTTATTTATTTATTTATTTTTTAAAACAACACAACATAATGAATGATTAGGTTGAAAAAAGACATGAACAATTTCACAAAAAAAAGGAACTGACTGGAGATAACAAGGTGTAAATCAGGGATTCAGAAGATAAAATTGATATTTAAAAAAAAAAAACATATCTTTCTAATTTTAGGTCTGGTAACACTGTAATAATCACACTTACTACTCAGCATAAAAGAAGCAATTTTCGTACACAATCTATTAATAAGTTACTTTGTAGGGTTCAAATTAACCATGTGAACCCACAAATCTAAACATAGCATACCAACATTTATAGAACTGATCCTGAAATTTGGATGGCATTATATTTGTTCAGAATTTCATGAATTCATATCCCATGTCGAATACAAAAGTTTAGTGTTCATTTTAGCAGTTCAAGTGCGCAGAAAGGTTTTTGGGAGAAAGGGACCAAAGTTTGTTCCAAAGGATGTTTCTGCTGTTGCCAAAGCCTCCTTAGCTTACCTGCTATTGCTGCCAGGTCCAATAATTTTATCTCAATATCCCTTAAATAGGAAGTAAACCCTGATGGGTTTTCTTCCTCTTTGTTTCCCTGCAAAGGTAAAGCATAATGAGCTACTATGCATCGCATAGTAACCCATTATGTGTCACTTACCTGACACAGGAGCCTGCGATGTCACCACTGTCCCTGCTTCCATGAAGCGTCCATCTTCTTTCTGGGTATCGTGGTTCAGGCGCTGTGATTGGCCGGAGTCACGATGACGTTACTCCCGCGCATGTGCGCTGGTGCCACCACTAACGGCATGATCGCCGTTAGAAACGGCACGCTCAGTGCGCCTGCGCACCGCTGTCTACGGCGCATGTGCTGTAGACATCGGTGCCTGTCTTTTGGAAATATCTCCTAAACTGTGTAGGTTTAGGAGATATTTCTTGCACCAACAGGTAAGCCTTAATCTAGGCTTACCTGTAGGTAAAAGTGGTCTGTAAGGGTTTACAACCACTTTAATGGCTTGTTGAAGGAAGTGGCTCAGAATGTTTTTTGGCCCCATCATCTTGTCAGGCCAGAGAGCCAGGAACTTCCAAATTTTAAAAAATTAAGCCACACCAGAACTGATTGAACCTTCTGTTCATTCATCTTAATCTATCAAAACAAAATATCCACAATGTTTTGAACTTTTAAGGTACTGCAACCTTATATCATAAAATTGCATTTTTAATTATTATTAAAAGTAATGTTACAACAACATCAAAATGCATCTTCTTCCATTTGAAAACCGCTACTCCTTTTTTAAATAACATTTTAATTTTCATTATGTAAATCACCACTTTGTACATTGCTTGATGTCTGCATATAACACTTAAATCTCAAACAACACTGCCAAAAATCGTAGCAGTACATAATCAGAATTGATTTTTGCTTTTGTGATTAAATGCTTAACCCAAAAGAAGAAAGATGAGCCACTCTCAGTCTTCATTTTAGAAGTAATTTCCAAGTTTATTTAAAAGTTAAAAGAGGTGTATTGATGAAATTCTGCCTTAGAAATATAAGTAGGCATACATCTGTTTTTATTTTAACAATCTTCAAATATTTTAAATATGTTTAGTAGGATGTCGTTCTTTGATGTGAAACCTTTGATGAGATCAAGTGTGAAGCTAGCTTTTTTAGCTACATTGGTCTCCTTCACCATTTTGTAGTAATTGTTTACAATTAATTTTCAAGAGTGATAGCTTTTTTTCTTTCAACACACATTAACATTTTTTTTTCTAGCCAGGGAATATACACAGAGCATATAAAACATAAAAAAACTATATTTGAATCAATATTTAGAATATACCCAAAAAGTATAACAAAGGGGGATGAGAAACACTTTACCATAATACCTTTAATATTAAGTTTTGATTTATTTTTTGATATGGGTTAAACCCAAAACACATGCACACATTATAAATATATACGTATACTTTATATATTCCACATACATTCAAAGCTTTATTAAACTGTAATACAATTCAAGCTGAATAATTAAAAAATATATATATATAATTGTTAAAACCACCTAAAGTATATCTAAAGCCAAAACCTATTTTTTATTTGGATAGAGTATCAAATGCCTAAAAGTTTTTTTTTTAATGTTTGTGTTCCATTGGTAAGAATAAACTTCACTTCCTGTCCCATAGATATAACAAGAAGTAAAAGATAATCTCTCCAAAAAAAGAAAAAAAAAGAGATTCACTTTTGGTTGCCAACCAGAGCAAGTGCCCCCATTGGAAGATTGTCCCTCTATTCCTGTTCCAGTGCCAACTGAGAATTTTGGATTTTCCCTCAGTCATATTAAAGTGGAAGTAAACTTCCTTTACTGACTTTTACCTATAGGTAAGCCTATAATAAGGCTTACCTATAGGTAGTGTAAATATCTCCTATACGTGCACCATTTTGGAGTGTCAGGGCTGGCCTCAGCCCTTCCTTTTCTGAGCTGGCGGCTAATTGCCAGCTCCTATCTCTCCACAGTAACTCACCTGTTGATAATCCTGCCCTTCGGTCCTGCCTACTTTAGCCATCCAGTCCAGAAGAGCTCTGCCTTCGCCTTGGTCAACATCACAGAGACTATCTCCTGCGTTCCTGTTTAAAGACTTGCTTGGCTGACATCCCTTCTGGCTCCAGATCTTGCTTGCTGTTTTACTACACTGATCCCTGACCTTCTGGCTTGGCTGACTATCCGTTCCTGTTACCAAACTATTGGCTATGTCTTGACTACGTTTGTTCTATTTAATTTTATTATTAAACAAGTGTGATTTAACTGTACTTCTGTCTTGGTCTGAATTCATGGTTTCTGACAAGGAGATATTTACATTACATGCAGTCAGTGACATTACTGGTGCATGCGCTCTGAAGGAACGGCCATCCGTGCCATTCCTTCTGAGCCCTGTGCCGGCTCCCGTGCACATGTGTGGGAGTGACCCGGATCAAGACGGGTGAAGATGGAAGCGGCTGCAGTGCTGACATCGCGGCACTGGAACAGTTTTGTTTTAAAATATATTTCACATAATACACTAGGATGCAATGCATACTAGCACATTATGACTTTACCTTGCAGCAAAAAAAAAAAAACATCCAGTGGTATATAACAATGTTCACCAATAAAAAAAACAGGAGTTTAAAACAGGAGTCTTCTAACCTGTAAGTAACATCTTAAATTTCCTGCAAGTAATATTAATATTGTAACTGTGATAATGCGTTCTAGCAAGGTTGAAGAATTTGCACAGTTCACAGTCTGCCGCATGTATACAATAATGGAGCTACAGCTCCAGGATGAATGCCGCTGCGATAGATGTGAGCAGGTTGCAAATCTAGAAGCCTACATTAAAGATCTGGAGGAGCAAATTGCCACACTAAGTGGAACAAACAACCTTGAAAGGAGTTTTCTGCTCACTGAGCAGGTGGTTAATGGGGCTGATGTGGAGGGTGAAGTGGTAAGTCAGAATTATCAGGTAGGAAGATGGGTTAATGCATTTAGAGGCAGTGATAGGGGCTCACAGAAAAGGAAAACCATCTCTGCGTTTGAGCACCCCAAACAAACTTGCCAAGTTGGGTAAAGATGTGGTGGTGGCAGAGGTGGCAGCCCTAGCTGGGAGAGCAGCCCATCTAGTAGGGGTGGTGAGGGTAGTGCAGATAGACCTAGACAGTTGGTAGTAATAGGGGATTCTAAAATCAGAAGGATTGATAGAATAATTTGTCACCAGGATCGCCTCAAAACAATGGTTTGCTGTCCCCCTGATGCCAGGGTTTGTTATGTGGCGGACTGTGTTGATAAATTACTGGGAGAGGCTGGGCATAACCATGTTGGGACCAATGAGAGAATACATGGAAGATGGAGGCTCCTTAAGCATCAATTTAAAGAACTAGGCTGCAAGTTAAAGGGAAGGACTTACAAGGTTATATACTGTGTAATATTGCCTCTGCCATGCGAAACACAGGAAAGACAGTGGGAGATTAGAGAACTGAATGGGTGGCTAAAGTCATGGTGTAAGAGGGAAGAATATGGGTTTCTAGAGCAATGGGCTGTCTTCTTATTGGGGTACAACTCATATGCTAAAGCTGGTTTGCACGTAAATGGAAGGGGGTCTGCTGTGCTGTGGAGAGGTTTATGGGAAGGCTGAAGGAGTATTTAAACTACAACTGGGGGGGGGGGGTGAATTAGATTATAATGGGTCAGACAGGTCAGACAGGGGGCCAGACCCTAATGGTGGGCGGAAAGGGGGAAGAAGGGGGAAGGGCTATGGCAGGTGATAAGAATGTTTCCATGATGCAAACAACCATTGGAAATTACAGTACTATAATATGCAAAATACAAAATGTGACAATTGACTAAAGTGTTGCTCACCAATGCCAGAAGTCTGCCAAGCAAAATAGGAGAGTTGGAAGCTTTGGTGCCAGGTGGGTGGATGGATGGATAGGTGGGTGGATGGATAGATGGATAGGTGGGTGGATGGATAGGTGGATGGATGGATGGATGGATGGATAGGTGGATGGATGGATGGATAGGTGGATGGGTGGGTGGGTGGATGGATGAATGGATGGATAGGTGGATGGATGGTTGGATGGATGGGTGAGTGGATGGATGGGTGAGTGGATGGATGGATAGGTGGATGGAGGGGTGGATGGAGGGGTAGGTAGATGGATAGGTGTATGGAGGGGTGAGTGGATGGATAGGTGGATGGATGGTTGGGGGGATGGATGGGTGGATGAATGGATGGATGGATAGGTGGATGGATGGTTGGGTGGATGGATGGGTGGATGGATAGGTGGATGGATGGTTGGGGGGATGAGTGGGTGAATGGGTGGGTGGATGGATGGGTAGGTGGGTGGATAGATGGGTAGGTTGATGGATGGGGATGGAAGGGGGGAAGAATAGGTGGATGGATGGGTGGATGGATGGATGGATAGTTGGAAGGATGGGTGGGTGGATGGATGGATAGGTGGATGGATAGGTGGGTGGGTGAATGGATGGATGGATGGATGGATGGATAGGTGGGTGGATGGATGGGTGGATTGGTGGGTGGATGGTTGGATGGATAGGTGGATGGGTGGATGGGTGGATGGATAGGTGAGTGGATGGATGGATGAATGGATAGGTGGATGGATGGATGGATGGATGGATGGATGGATAGGTGGATGGGTGTGTGGATTGATTGGGTGGATGGATAGGTGGATGGGTGGATGGATGGGTGGGTGGATGGATGGATGGATAGGTGGATGGATGGTTGGGTGGATGGATGGGTGGATGATTTAGTAGATGGATGGATAGGTGGATAGATGGGTGGATGGATGGGTGGATAGATAGGTGGATGGATGGGTGGATAGGTGGGTGGGTGGATGGGTGGATAGGTGGGTGGGTTTATGGGTGGGTGGATGATGGGTAGGTGGATGGATGGGTGGGTGGATGGATGGATGGATGGATAGATAGGTGGATGGATGGGTGGGTGGATGGGTGGGTAGATGATGGGTAGGTGGATGGATGGATGGATAGGTGGATGGATGTGACAATGAACTAAAGTATTTGTTCACCAATGCCAGAAGTCTGCCAAGCAAAATAGGAGACTTGGAAGCTTTGGTACCAGGTGGGTGGATGGATGGCTAGGTGGGTGGGTGGATGGATGGATAGGTGGGTGGATGGATAGGTGGATGGATGGAAAGGTGGATGGGTGGGTGGGTGGATGGATGAATGGATGGATAGGTGGATGGATGGTTGGATGGATGGGTGAGTGGATGGATGGATAGGTGGATGGAGGGGTGGGTGGATGGATGGTTGGGTGGATGGATAGGTGGATGGATAGTTGGGTGGATGGTTGGGTGGATGGATGGGTGGATGGATGGGTGGATGGATGGGTGGGTGGATGGATGGATAGGTGGATGGATGGATAGGTGGGTGGGTGGATGGTTGGGTGGATGATTTAGTGGATGGATGGATAGGTGGATAGATGGGTGGATGGATAGGTGGGTGGATGGATGGGTGGATAGATAGGTGGTAGGATTGGAGGATAGGTGGATGGGTGGATGGGTGGATAGGTGGGTGGGTGGATGATGGGTAGGTGGATTGATGGGTGGATGGATGGATGGATGGATGGATAGATAGGTGGATGGATGGGTGGGTGGATGGGTGGGTAGATGATGGGTAGGTGGATGGATGGATGGATGGATAGGTGGAGGGATGTGACAATGAACTAAAGTATTTGTTCACCAATGCCAGAAGTCTGCCAAGCAAAATAGGAGAGTTGGAAGCTTTGGTGCTAGGTGGGTGGATTGATGGCTAGGTGGGTGGATGGATGGATGGATAGGTGGGTGGATGGATGGATAGGTGGATGGATGGATGGATGGATGGATGGATGGATAGGTGGATGGGTGGGTGGGTGGATGGATGAATGGATGGATAGGTGGATGGATGGGTGAGTGGATGGATGGATGTATAGGTGGATGGAGGGGTGGGTGGATGGATGGTTGGGTGGATGGATAGGTGGATGGATGGTTGGGTGGATGGATGGGTGGATGAGTGGATGGATGGATGGATGGATGGATAGGTGGATGGTTGGTTGGGTGGATGGATAGGTGGATGGATGGTTGGGGGGATGGGTGAGTGAATGGGTGGGTGGATGGATGGGTAGGTGGGTGGATAGATGGGTAGGTTGATGGATGGGGATGGAAGGGGGGGGAGGATAGGTGGATGGATGGATGGGTGGATGGATGGATGGATGGATAGGTGGGAGGATGGGTGGGTGGATGGATGGATAGGTGGATGGATATGTGGGTGGGTGGGTGGGTGGATGGATGGATGGATGGATTGATAGGTGGGTGGATGGATGGATGGGTGGATTGGTGGGTGGATGGTTGGATGGATAGGTGGATGGGTGGATGGATAGGTGAGTGGATGGATGGATGAATGGATAGGTGGATGGATGGATGGATGGATGGATGGGTGGATGGGTGTGTGGATTGATGGGTGGATGGATAGGTAGATGGGTGGATGGATGGGTGGGTGGATGGATGGATGGGTGGATGGATGGTTGGGTGGATGGATGGGTGGATGATTTAGTGGATGGATGGATAGGTGGATAGATGGATGGATAGGTGGGTGGATGGATGGGTGGATAGATAGGTGGATGGATGGGTGGATAGGTGGGTGGGTGAATGATGGGTAGGTGGATGGATGGGTGGGTGGATGGATGGATGGATAGATAGGTGGATGGGTGGATGGATGGGTGGGTGGATGATGGGTAGGTGGATGGATGGATGGATAGGTGGATGGGTGGGTGGATGGATAGGTGGATGGGTGGGTGGGTGGGTGGATGGATGAATAGGTGGATGAATGGGTGGATGGTTGGATGGATAGGTGGGTGGGTGGATGGATAGGTGAGTGGATGGATGAATGGATAGGTGGATGGATGGATGGATAGGTGGATGGGTGTGTGGATTGATGGGTGGATGGATAGGTGGATGGGTGGGTGGATGGATGGATGGATAGGTGGATGGATGGTTGGGTGGATGGATGGGTGTATGATTTAGTGGATGGATGGATAGGTGGATAGATGGGTGGATGGATAGGTGGGTGGATGGATGGGTGGATAGATAGGTGGATGGATGGGTGGATAGGTGGGTGGGTGAATGATGGGTAAGTGGATGGATGGGTGGGTGTCTGGATGGATGGATAGATAGGTGGATGGATGGATGGATGGATGGATGGATGGATGGATGGATAGGTGGATGGGTGTGTGGATTGATTGGGTGGATGGATAGGTGGATGGGTGGATGGATGGGTGGGTGGATGGATGGATGGATAGGTGGATGGATGGTTGGGTGGATGGATGGGTGGATGATTTAGTAGATGGATGGATAGGTGGATAGATGGGTGGATGGATGGGTGGATAGATAGGTGGATGGATGGGTGGATAGGTGGGTGGGTGGATGGGTGGATAGGTGGGTGGGTTTATGGGTGGGTGGATGATGGGTAGGTGGATGGATGGGTGGGTGGATGGATGGATGGATGGATAGATAGGTGGATGGATGGGTGGGTGGATGGGTGGGTAGATGATGGGTAGGTGGATGGATGGATGGATAGGTGGATGGATGTGACAATGAACTAAAGTATTTGTTCACCAATGCCAGAAGTCTGCCAAGCAAAATAGGAGACTTGGAAGCTTTGGTACCAGGTGGGTGGATGGATGGCTAGGTGGGTGGGTGGATGGATGGATAGGTGGGTGGATGGATAGGTGGATGGATGGAAAGGTGGATGGGTGGGTGGGTGGATGGATGAATGGATGGATAGGTGGATGGATGGTTGGATGGATGGGTGAGTGGATGGATGGATAGGTGGATGGAGGGGTGGGTGGATGGATGGTTGGGTGGATGGATAGGTGGATGGATAGTTGGGTGGATGGTTGGGTGGATGGATGGGTGGATGGATGGGTGGATGGATGGGTGGGTGGATGGATGGATAGGTGGATGGATGGATAGGTGGGTGGGTGGATGGTTGGGTGGATGATTTAGTGGATGGATGGATAGGTGGATAGATGGGTGGATGGATAGGTGGGTGGATGGATGGGTGGATAGATAGGTGGTAGGATTGGAGGATAGGTGGATGGGTGGATGGGTGGATAGGTGGGTGGGTGGATGATGGGTAGGTGGATTGATGGGTGGATGGATGGATGGATGGATGGATAGATAGGTGGATGGATGGGTGGGTGGATGGGTGGGTAGATGATGGGTAGGTGGATGGATGGATGGATGGATAGGTGGAGGGATGTGACAATGAACTAAAGTATTTGTTCACCAATGCCAGAAGTCTGCCAAGCAAAATAGGAGAGTTGGAAGCTTTGGTGCTAGGTGGGTGGATTGATGGCTAGGTGGGTGGATGGATGGATGGATAGGTGGGTGGATGGATGGATAGGTAGATGGATGGATGGATGGATGGATGGATAGGTGGATGGGTGGGTGGGTGGATGGATGAATGGATGGATAGGTGGATGGATGGGTGAGTGGATGGATGGATGTATAGGTGGATGGAGGGGTGGGTGGATGGATGGTTGGGTGGATGGATAGGTGGATGGATGGTTGGGTGGATGGATGGGTGGATGAGTGGATGGATGGATGGATGGATGGATAGGTGGATGGTTGGTTGGGTGGATGGATAGGTGGATGGATGGTTGGGGGGATGGGTGAGTGAATGGGTGGGTGGATGGATGGGTAGGTGGGTGGATAGATGGGTAGGTTGATGGATGGGGATGGAAGGGGGGGGAGGATAGGTGGATGGATGGATGGGTGGATGGATGGATGGATGGATAGGTGGGAGGATGGGTGGGTGGATGGATGGATAGGTGGATGGATATGTGGGTGGGTGGGTGGGTGGATGGATGGATGGATGGATTGATAGGTGGGTGGATGGATGGATGGGTGGATTGGTGGGTGGATGGTTGGATGGATAGGTGGATGGGTGGATGGATAGGTGAGTGGATGGATGGATGAATGGATAGGTGGATGGATGGATGGATGGATGGGTGGATGGGTGTGTGGATTGATGGGTGGATGGATAGGTAGATGGGTGGATGGATGGGTGGGTGGATGGATGGATGGGTGGATGGATGGTTGGGTGGATGGATGGGTGGATGATTTAGTGGATGGATGGATAGGTGGATAGATGGATGGATAGGTGGGTGGATGGATGGGTGGATAGATAGGTGGATGGATGGGTGGATAGGTGGGTGGGTGAATGATGGGTAGGTGGATGGATGGGTGGGTGGATGGATGGATGGATAGATAGGTGGATGGGTGGATGGATGGGTGGGTGGATGATGGGTAGGTGGATGGATGGATGGATAGGTGGATGGGTGGGTGGATGGATAGGTGGATGGGTGGGTGGGTGGGTGGATGGATGAATAGGTGGATGAATGGGTGGATGGTTGGATGGATAGGTGGGTGGGTGGATGGATAGGTGAGTGGATGGATGAATGGATAGGTGGATGGATGGATGGATAGGTGGATGGGTGTGTGGATTGATGGGTGGATGGATAGGTGGATGGGTGGGTGGATGGATGGATGGATAGGTGGATGGATGGTTGGGTGGATGGATGGGTGTATGATTTAGTGGATGGATGGATAGGTGGATAGATGGGTGGATGGATAGGTGGGTGGATGGATGGGTGGATAGATAGGTGGATGGATGGGTGGATAGGTGGGTGGGTGAATGATGGGTAAGTGGATGGATGGGTGGGTGTCTGGATGGATGGATAGATAGGTGGATGGGTGGATGGATGGGAGGGTGGATAGGTGGAAGGGTGGGTGGATGGATAGGTGGATGGGTGGGTGGATGGATAGGTGGATGGGTGGGTGGGTGGATGGATGGATGAATAGGTGGATGAATGGGTGGGTGGGTGGATAGATGGGTGGATGGATGGGTGGGTGGAGGATGGGTGGGTGGATGATGGGTAGGTGGATGGGTAGGTGGATGGGTAGGTGGATGGGTGGGTAGATGGGTGGATAGATGGGTGGATGGATAGGTGGATGGATAGATGGGTGGATGAATGTGTAGGTGGGTGGATGGATGGGTAAGTGGATGGATGGGTAGGTGGATGGATGGGTAAGTGGATGGATAGGTAGGTGGATGGATGGGTTTGCACTCCATGGGCAGTCTAAACGCCAGTCGATAGATTTGCTTGCCCGCAATCACATGATTGCAATGACATAATGCTTCCCATAGCACCTCTGTGAGCAGCTTGGGGGGGTGGCGCCCCCTATGGACGGGCCGCCACTGGGATGGAGAGTGTGATGACTTTGAATTAAATTATTGGAGTTTGTTATTGGCCACTCATTGTTAATGAGGAGGTGGAGACTCAGCTCCTTGAACAGATAGAAAGAGCTACAAGGGCTGAGATGGTAGTAATAATTAGGGTTTTTTATTACCCTGAAAATGGCTGGAGTAATGGTGAAAAATAATCAGCGCTATCAAACTAATGAAAAAAAAAAAGAAAAATACTCAAATTACCACAAGTTGCTCTCTATGACACTCTACAATGATTCACCCACCGCATGTAACAATATAATAAATATAGTGAAGCACAACTTATAGTGACACGTGTATACAACAAAAAGTGCAATATAGTGCAGTATAATATAGATCTATCCCACAGTTCATTTAGACATAAAGTGTAAGGTAGTCCTTTGTAACACAATCTTCAAAGTCCAATCTTTCTGAGCATTAAAGCTGAGATAGATATAAACACCCAAGTGTCTTTAGAATAAATTCATGCTTTGATGCTCATCCTCCACCAGGTGAATAACTTGCTCACCTTAAAAGCAAAATAAAACAGCATGTGGTATTTAATGTAGCCACAACTGAAAGCGCTGATCGGGACAGTCTTGTATGGACAAATTCTCAGAAGAAATCAATGAGATAAAATCATGTGTCAATTTATTGATAACATGTAGTGAATGAATTAAGAATTAAAATCTCCTCGCATGGATGGAACAACTGTAAAACTTGCTCCCCGCTGTGTAAGGGTGCAACGGATCAAAAAACTCACGGTTCGGATCGTTCCTCGGATCAGGAGTCACGGTTCGGATCATTTTCGGATCAACAAAAAAAAATCTCCCCCACTGTAATATCCACAATCTCCCCCACCGTAATATCCACAATCTCCCCCACTATAATAATATCCACATCTCCCCCACTGTAATATCCACAATCTGCCCCACTGTAATATCCATATCTCCCCCACTGTAATATCCACATCTCCCCCACTGTAATATCCACACCCCCCCCCACTGTAATATCCACACCCCCCACTGTAATATCCACGTCCACCCCCCCCACTGTAATATCCACATCTCCCCTCACTGTAATATCCACATCTCCCCCACTGTAATATCCACACCCCCCCCACTGTAATATCCACACCCCCCACTGTAATATCCACGTCCCCCCCCCCCACTGTAATATCCACATCTCCCCCACTGTAATATCCACATCTCCCCCCACTGTAATATCCACATCTTCCTCCCCCCCCACTGTGATATCCACATCTCCCCCACTGTAATATCCACATCTCCCCCACTGTTGTAATATCCACAGACTCCCCCACTGTATATACAGTATAGTATAGGAATTAGGAAGGAAGACTATTAGACTAGTGTTGTTTAGTGTTTAGTGTTTACCTCTTACAGAATACAGAATAGACCCGGCCGCCAAGCTGGCCAGATCAGATCCACGATGAGGGGTTGAGGGGTGATGACGTGTACCAAGATGGCCACCGCTCTGGAGCTAGGCCGAAGCTGCAGCCTTTCCTAAGCCCGAGGCAGCGGCGTGCTCCGCGGAGCGCATGTGTGTCAATCCGAACAGGGTGAACCGTTCGAATCACGGATCGCTGAATATCTGTTGCACCCCTACCGCTGTGAAAATACCTTGTAGAAGCAGTCAGACGTGGACTGGCTTGGTGAAGCGATGCTGTGACTTGAAGAAGGGCCACGCCCCGAAATGCGTTGTCAAGACAACAGCCATTCTCTTCCTCCACTCTTCTCGGCTTGCTCTTCACCATCCTGTGTTTCAAGCCTCGTTCTGGATCTGTGTACCCCAAGCGTATGATGTCACGCTCAGGTGTTTCTGTCTGCTGGTTCCTATCGGCGGTTGTTCTGGCTGCCTCCCGGTCCCTCTTCCTTCCACGGCTGTCTTGCCACCTTGCCATCCACCACCGAAGTTTCGGTTTAGGCATTGCATCTCCCATCTGGCTCTACACGTTCTGGTTTTCCCCTTCTCAGTGGATGTTTCCTGGCACATGAGGGTTCTACCACCGCAGCATTGCTTCACCAAGTCAGTCCACTTCTGACCGCTTCTACAAGGTAGTGTCACAGCGGGGAGCAAGTTTTACAGTTGTTCCATCAATGCAAAGAGATTTTAATTGTTCATTCATTCATTCACTACATGTTGTCAATAGATTGACACATGATTTTATCGCATTGATTTCTTCTGAGAATTTGTCCATACAAGACTGTATATAATGCTCTAGGCTTGCATATGTAGAGACCGGCTCTTTAATCCTCTTTCCTGCACTCCAGATGGCTGTTTCCTCCAACTCCATCACAACAGCTCGCAACTCCACCAATATGGAAGATTATGGAAGATACAAAGGCACAAACATAGTGTACTTCCACTAAAAACTTGTTTATTCCTACAAAGAAAGACATACACTTAAACCCCATACATTTACCAAAACCATATAATATGAGGTCAAACCTTAAGAGTTTCAATTTGTATGCAATCAGGCAGGCCCTTGCACTACATGGTTTTGGTAAATCTGAAGACAAAAATCTACAGAAAATCTAATAGTGTGTATGATTCTTTACTAAAAGCAAATATTCACAAAGCGTTATACTTCTCCAATCAGACGCCAGCTCAGCTCCAGGGTAAGAGCATGGTGTGATGTCATAGGCTCGGCTCCTCGATATACATGTTGCGACCCTGCGATTGGTCTTCTTCAGTAAGCTAGGCTAGTGCCAGATGTCAGGTTGTACCTAGCACAACCTGACATCTGGCTCTCAATTCCTCCTGGTGACGTCACTTTCACTGCGGTGTTCCACGCTGGTTGGAGTGGTCTTCCTGCATCCACCAAACATCCATGCCTGTGTACCACCTTCTCCTAGCTGCCCGAACCACCCTAGGAAGTTGCAGGTCAGGGACGAGCCACTGATCTCTTACACTTTATGAGCGATTTTATCACTAATATCTTGTGAGTCTTTTTAATGTTGTGTCAATAAATGTTACTTCTAAATACTGCACTTAGGTGGCGCCCCCTTTCGTTTTCCTATCTCTACAGAGCTTGTCACAATCTGAGGATGGCAGCCACTTCTGTTGCAATCTGCATTTTTAGGAACTGTATGCACCCTATGGACCCTTAGAGACTTTTTAGAGAACGTATGGGTTGGGCTATATGCCCTCTATATACAACAATTTCTACTACCTTTGAACTATGCTAACTAGTTGGGTATATACCCTCTATACGCCAAAATATTCTGATTCTTTTATCCCCTGACACATCAGGTTGAGTGTACAAATATATAAGGGGGTTGATTAGCTTCTGATTGAACAAGCAAAAATTAGAAGCTAATTGGATACCATGCACAGCTGTACCAGATTTTCACTCTCCTGTTTTAGTAAATCAACCCCAATATCATAGGAAATCACTGAAAGGAATACCCAGTATCCAATAATAGTGCTATATCAAAGACAACAGGCATCAAACCAGATAGTAAAGGCAAACTTATTATATTGTCACCCAATATGGTTGGTAACTAGGCAAGCATAAAATTGAGTAACAATGGTAACATAATTTAGCATACAATGGGATTAACAGTAAGGACTAAACATAAGATGACATTTGTTGTCCAGATCAGCATAAATAGTAGCAAAGCCACCTCAAGTGCAGCAGTTAGCAGTAGTAAAGTGTAATCTATTGAGTGCTGAAACTATACTGCCAGATCGGATTTATGGCAACAGTGCTAGTCCTAGACTGACTAGGTATGCACTGTCCAAAAGAAAAGGAAGATGGTAGGGAAGAGGCAGGGGGAGAAAGGGGGCTTGCAGAATAATTATTATGGGGGGGGGCAGTCCTTTGACATGTTTTTCTGCCGGCTATTGTTGGGGCTATTTAAGAGCGTCTTTGCACTTAACAACAGTCCCAGTTAACCTACATGCGGGTAGGTAGGTAGGTACAGTATAGGTACAGTATAGCCTCGGCACAGGTTCAAGGTAGATGTGGTTCAGATGTGGTACAGGTTCAGTAGAGGGTTGGTATAGATGCAACCCTCTACTGAACCTGTAGTTTGGACTAAGTGCGGTATAGAGTGCAGTATGGGTGTGGTATGGATTGGGTACACTTGGTGTCCTGCTCTTATTAACTCAATCTCTGCTAGCATTGTCAATAGTGGGAGGATAGCCCTCTCACCAGTTCCCAGGATGCTGCTGTGGGCAGAAGGGGGCCTCCTCAGTCTTTCCCTGAAAGCCTCCTGTGATCAGCGGTAGAAAGTAGAGGGTGAGTGGACGCTCCAGCCTCTCTGCAGCAGAGGTGCAGGATCTGTGATGTTGGGAGTGCTGTGCTGCCCCCAGGTGTCATCACTCTCAGTCCAGCATGCCTGCTGGCAGGTGAATACTTTGATAGAAATGCTCTGCTCTCCCTCTCTCCTCGGTGCCAAGAGGAAGAGCTTTCCATGGGCAGTTTAACAAAAATCCTCTCTCCACTCCTCCTACTGCACAGTGTCTATTGGGATCTGTAGTCCAAAGAGACTATGGGTCCCATTATATGGCTGTCATCCCAAACTACTACCTGCCAGGATTCTCAATGTTCTGCATAGAAGTCTACCAGATGCTTGGCTTTAGCTCTCCCCTGTTGGCCAGAGGAGAATGGTACAGCATAACATCAGTATATCAGCAGCTACAACCATGATCCTGGTATGGTTGTAGCTGAACGGGAAGTGAACGATAAGTTCAAGGATAGGGTTTGATTCTTGAGAATTAGGGGTATGGTATGCTTTTAGGGATTATTTTAAAGTTTGCAAATAGGTCACATTTAGGGATTCAGTTTATGGTAAACGAGTTCATTTTAAGAGTAATGCTAAGTATTGTTAAAGTGACAGTTTGGTGTTAGTGTATTGTCAGCAGGGGACTCTTGACACCAGAAATATTATACCACCATAAATGGTTTACAAAGGGTCTAACCCTTTCCAACTCTACCCAACGCTAAAGAAATGTTAATACTTCATTAAAGCTTTCTGAATTTTTATTGCATTCAGATGTATTTAGAAACTCATTTGAACTCCTGGTAACTTCTGTTAAGTTTTGCTGATGGAAAAACATATCAGTACTTTTCTATGAAAATGCAAATTTTAATCAATGTTTCTCTTATTTCGCTCCTCTGAGAATTTTAAATAAGAATGTCTGCAAGGAAACCTGCAGTGAGGGGAATATACTGTGTTCTTTATGTAACTCCACTTGTGGGTGGATGAATTGACTGGAGGGCCTACGGAGTGTCTACAGCTCTTAATTTTTAACCTCCATCCTGCAGTTTAGCTGTTCTTGTATTTCTAAAAGAACAAATTGGCAATGTAAGCACTAAGCAGCCAAGAAAACCCTTTTTTTAAGGTGAGATGAGTCAAGCATCATACCACAGTATGACATTACTGACTTAGAAGTCTATGTATAGCCAAGTCTTTTATGTTTTGGTAGGGAATCGATAAAAATCCCTGTCCCTTATTTTCTCTTATACGTTCAATCAGGGAGAATTCTCTTAACTGTTCTATCTCTCCAAATCAAGAGAAATCTACTGTTACACAGTTGTCTATTCTCTGTTCCTCTATTCCTGTTTCAGTGACAACTCAATTGGAGTTTACTTCTAGTCCTGGGGACAATGGCCATTAGGACGAATAGAAATGGTGAATCTCATTAGTGGGGATAAAGATGGCAAAAAAACTTGACAAGGGATCTAATCATTCACCATTCTATCCAAAACTACAAACATGGAATTTAAACTAATTCAGAAACAGGGTCTAGCATGCCATACAATTAAGTATAAAAAATAAGATTGAGAAAGCAATATTACAGCTCAACCCCCAAAGTAGGTCCCACACCTGGGTTAAGATTCCTGTCTACTTCAGGATACAGGAAAAGCTACAAGAGCTCAGCAGCTCTATACTACTCCACCCCACCTCTCATAATTGACTCCTTCCTGCTGCTCTTCAAGTCTCTCTTGCAGGCAGGTTATCCCTTTCAGGACCAAAGTCCCTGTAATCAGGGTTTGAGGCTCTTTCCCACCCAAAGTCTCTCTGAGCCTCCTAATTATGGATCCTAAAATGAGGATTTACCAATCCCGAGAGAACTGCCAATGAGTCCTCTCCAACCAGACTACCTTATGGGACACGTTGGGGTTTCTCAATGGTAGCCCCAAAACAGTGAGTTTACTCCACACCAGAAAAATTTTCAGGGCTTTGCGGCCCACTTTTATTGAAAGAAAAGTCAAAAAGTTCATACAGGTATGTCTTCCCACGCAGGGGTTTCTCACCATCAATATAACAAACATAACATTCAGCTGCCTGGCTGTCTTGTGGCAGCTTTACTGCTTCGAGTAGTACAGCATTGGTAATCCTGACCATCAAACACATCCCAGTGTTCGTGCACAGATGCTGTACCCCAGCTCTGCGTCTTTCCTCGCAGCTCCCTAGCTGCTTTATCCCTCCTGGACTCTCTCTCAGGCTCGGGCCTTGATCAGTCCTGTCCTGGACAGTATGGTGCAAGCCAGCACCACTTACAGCTTCTTTCACACACTAACCTCCTGAGAAGGGTCTGGCACTGACCTCCAACTCTGTTTTCAACATAAACCCAGCACACACCTGCATCACTAGTGTGCCTGTTTCCTTCAAAATCTGGGCTAGGCTGCCATTTTAAACAGTGGCATGGGCTCAAACTGCTACCCTCAACCTGCATGGGTAAGAACCCCTGAGCACACAAAGCATCTTTTATCATCCCCCTTAAAGCGACCACAACTGGGAAATATACCAGCCATCCAGGACCCATCCCTGGCATCCTGTACAATATACAGTATGTATATCAGGAAGCATCAAATGCTAGCCAGAAACTACTGCAATTCTGCTTGTGCAAATAAACTTTAACTAGCCTCACTTTTTGTAATTCACAGCAGTTTTGCTGCTGCTACATGCTCACCGGTGTTGCTGGGCTTGGCTTCTTATCCTTGCTTGAATTGTATGTGCAAATATCATGCATTTACCATGGGTGTATTGGGAATACCTGGCTTGTATTTTTGCCATGGATAGGCAACTGGGGTAAAGCAGAACTAAAGGCAAACGTTCTTTTTTTTTTGGATACAGTAAGGGAGGGCCATTTGTTTGCTATCTGTTTCCCATTGTGGAGATTTCACTTCCTGTCTTATGGTCAAAACAGGAAGTGGGAGAAAATCCCTCCAAAGTGAGGGAATTCATGGTTGTCACCAGAACTAGTGGAAGATTTCCCCACTATTACCTTTATGGTGACAACCCAACATTTGGGATTTTCTTCCACTTCTGGTGATAATGATACACAGGACAAAGAGAGAGGGGGGATCTCCCTAATGGGGACATAGACAACAATACAAACCTGACATATGTTCGAATCCCTCTCCACTCTAAAGAAAAAAAAGTTTTGCTTTTAGTTACACTTGAACAGCTACAAGGAAATTTTAAGCAGTAGAGGTGGCCTGGAGCTCTTTAGCTATACCTGTATAAAGGTAGAAGCCTTGAGTAAATAGGAATTGTCATTTGTGTGTGTTTTGAGGGTTAATTGCCTTAAATAACTTTTGACGTGTACCTTTAATAACATCCTAAATTGGACCTATACAATAATTACACTCCTCTTCTATAAATGCTAAAACAGTTGCTAACAAAATTAACTTTCTTCCAGAAATTGGTAGTCCGGGATTCTTCTGGTGCTGATCAGTGACCACATGATCAAATGCCAGTGATCATGTGGTCTCTGTTTAATAGGTCGATGAGAACATATTATAAGCTGCTAACAGGTTGCTTGTACCTGAACATTGTCCTCTAAACCCCTTCAGTAAAGATCACATGACCAGTTGATATGCATATAGCATGCCAGACCTTTAGGCCCCTTTCACACTGGGGCGGTGGGGGCGTCGGCGGTAAAACAGCGCTATTTTTAGCGCTGTTTTACCGTCATTTTTGCGGCTGTATTCGGCCGCTAGCAGTGCGGTTTTAACCCCCGCTGGCGGCCGAAAAAGGGTTAAACCCGCTCATACAGCGTGGCTATAGCCGCGGTATTACCGCGGTATAGCCGCGCTGTCCCATTGATTTCAATGGGAAGGAGCGGTTTAGGAGCGGTGAACACACCGCTCCTTCACCGCTCCAAAGATGCGGCTTGCAGGACTTTTTTTACCGTCCTGCCAGCGCACCACTTCAGTGTGAAAGCCCTCGGGCTTTCACACTGAACAAACAGCGGAGGCTGTTTAGGGGCGGTTTGCAGGCGGTATTTTTAGCGCAATAACGCCTGCAAACCGCCCCAGTGTGAAAGGGGCCTCAGAGTGAAACTCCAGCCACTAGTTTTTAGTCTTTTAGTATAGAGCAGGGAAAGTATAGAAAGGGTTATGACCTCTGTCGGGTTATTTTTGCTGTCTGTGTCCTATCTGGGGGGGGGGGTTATTCCTCCATATTTGCCCTGGTGACCATTGTTACAAGAAATGAAGATGGAGGGAAATCTCCAGCAGGAAATTTGTTCCACTGTCAACTGTAAATGGTCGGATGACATCTTACATTCCCGTCACTTCCTGATGTGTCTGAGTGACAGGAAGAGAGGGGAAATCTCTCAAACAGAAACACAAATACTCCCCAAGGTGGAGAGGTGAGGCTGTGATTTGACCTCCTAATCCAATCAGAGAATGCATTGCATTCATTGAGAAACATGCAATGTGTTCTGTGAATGTGCCACAATCGCAATCCCTATCCCAGATAGCAAAGATAACTTGCCACAAATTTGTGGCAGTGTTGAATTGTAAGTCTGTTAACTTGCTACGCATTTTCACTGGCAAGTTGTACACTTGCAGAGCACTTGAAGCACAAGTTCTAATTCTCACTTTTCCAATTTGTAGCAAATTTGCATGGCAAGTCTCTAGCAAGAGCTTAGCTGCATTGGTGAGTCTACAGCAAGAGCTCTGCAAGTCTACAGCATGAAAATTCAGCCACAGTGACCCCTGTGGTGGGGATGACTATTGCACAAAAAAAACCGAACCAGAACTTGTAGCAAATTTGCTGAATCTTTGCAAAGAAACTTCATCTGGAGTCATGCAATGCAGATTTGCTGCAATTGTGCAACAAACTTGAGAAGCCTGGCAAGTCTAGGTACAGTTTAGAAGTAAGGAATTAAAAATATCTAAATACCCCCTTGTAGGTATTTTGAGATCACTGGGACCAAAGAGATTGGTATCCAAATTATACTCACACCTGAGTGATCAGGAATGGGATGAAGTCTGCTCCTCCCACTTGAAAGTATCCCCAGCAATGAATAATAGGATAATTCAGTTAAACATAATACATCAGACTTATTTAGCCCCGAATAGGTTATATAAAATGGGGAGGATGGTTGCACCAGAGTGCACAAGATGTGGGCATGGAGAAGCAGACTTCCTCCATGTAATGTGGTACTGTGGTAATATAGGGAGTTACTGGTAGCAGGTGGTCAGGAAACTGGAAAAAGTTAAAATAAATAGAACTATTACGGGTACGATTGAACTTTGTTTGCTGGGAGTATTAAAAGAGAAGGAAGAGAGCAGAGATACTAGGACGTTTTTGCGAGAAACGTTATTTTTGGCAAGAAAACAAATAGTAGAGAAATGGATTCAGCCAAACCCACCGACATGAAATCAATGGGTAAGAGCAGTAAACCAGACCCTACCGTATGAAAAGATATTGTATGAACAAAGGGGAAATGTGCAGAGATATGAAAATATATGGGAAAAGTGGAATAGATCTTATTTAACAATGGATATGGGAATACCTGAAAATAGAACATAAGTGACTATAAGTGGATGAGTGAGAATGAAAGAAATTGGAGAGAATGGTAGTAGAATTAGAAAAATTTGGGGATTTATATAGTAATGAAATAAAATGGAAAGATATGTACAGTGGGGCAAAAAAATATTTAGTCAGCCACCAATTGTGCAAGTTCTCCCACTTAAAAAGATGAGAGAGGCCTGTAATTGTCATCATAGGTATACCTCAACTATGAGAGACAAAATGTGGAAACAAATCCAGACAATCACATTGTCTGATTTTTGAAAGAATTTATTTGCAAATTATGGTGGAAAATAAGTATTTGGTCACCTACAAACAAGCAAGATTTCTGGCTCTCACAGACCTGTATCTTCTTCTTTAAGAGGCTCCTCTGTCCTCCACTCATTACCTGTACTAATGGCACCTGTTTGAACTTGTTATCAGTATAAAAGACACCTGTCCACAACCTCAAACAGTAACACTCCAAACTCCACTATGGTGAAGACCAAAGAGCTGTCGAAGGACACCAGAAACAAATTTGTAGACCTGCACCAGGCTGGGAAGACTGAATCTGTAATAGGCAAGCAGCTTGGTGTGAAGAAATCAACTGTGGGAGCAAAAATTAGAAAATGGAAGACATACAAGACCACTGATAATCTCCCTTGATCTGTGGCTCCACGCAAGATCTCACCCCGTGGGGTCAAAATGATCACAAGAACAGTGAGCAAAAATCCCAGAACCACAAGGGGGGACCTAGTGAATGACCTGCAGAGAGCTGGGACCAACGTAACAAAGGCTACCATCAGTAACACACTACGCTGCCAGGGACTCAGATCCTGCAGTGCCAGACGTGTCCCCCTGCTTAAGCCAGTACATGTCTGGGCCCATCTGAGGTTTGCTAGAGAGCATTTGGATGATTCAGAAGAGGATTGGGAGAATGTCATATGGTCAGATGAAACCAAAGTAGAACTGTTTGGTAGAAACCCAACTCATCGTGTTTGGAGGAGAGAGAATTCTGATTTGCAACCATAGAACACCATACCTACTGTGAAGCATGGGGGTGGCAACATCATGCTTTGGGGCTGTTTCTCTGCAAAGGGAACAGGACGACTGATCCGTGTACATGAAAGAATGAATAGGGCCATGTATCGTGAGATTTTGAGTGCAAACCTCCTCCCATCAGCAAAGACATTGAAGATGAAACGTGGCTGGGTCTTTCAGCATGAAAATGATCCCAAACACACCGCCCGGGCAACGAAGGAGTGGCTTCGTAAGAAGCATTTCAAGGTCCTGGAGTGGCCTAGCCAGATCTCAACCCCATAGAAAACCTTTGGAAGGAGTTGAAAGTCTGTGTTGCCCAGCGACAGCCCCAAAACATCACTGCTCTAGAGGAGATCTGCATGGAGGAATAGGCCAACATACCAGCAACAGTGTGTGACAACCTTGTGAAGACTTACAGAAAACATTTGACCTCTGTCATTACCAACAAAGGATATATAACAAAGTATTGAGATGAACTTTTGCTATTGACCAAATACTTATTTTCCATCATAATTTGCAAATTAATTCTTTCAAAAATCAGACAATGTGATTGTCTGGATTTGTTTCCACATTTTGTCTCTCATAGTTGAGGTATACCTATGATGACAATTACAGGCCTCTCTCATCTTTTTAAGTGGGAGAACTTGCACAATTGGTGGCTGACTAAATACTTTTTTACCCCACTGTAAATTAACATGTATAGAAATTAGTAATAAAGAGTTTAAAAAAAAAAAAGCCTGGCAAGTCTAGCTATAGCTTAGCAAGTCATTTTTAAACTTGCAGCACAATTTCTTGCTATCTGGGACGTGGATTACTGAGAAGACGGGGCGATCAATGCAGTAGCCACAATTATTATAGTGATTCTCCACCTCCCGAGCGGTCCCACAGGTACGGCATATGTATACCTAAATTGGTCCAAGCCAGTCCAATGCAATAAACGCTATACCTGGAATTCAGTTTTAAGGCTAGGTTCACACTAGAACGTGGTGTGGGAAACCTGCGTTCTCTGCGCGTATCCTGAACTACGTTCAAGACGAACTTCACTTGCGATCTTCAGCGGGTGTTAATGTTAAGTTTATGACACTCCAAATGGAGGCTGCAAATGCAATATGTTTGCCTACACTGGATCGTATAGTACAAAAGTACCTTGCGATTCAGTTGCAGTGCATTTCCAAAAGTAGTGCATGCACTACTGATGGTGCGATGCAGTGCAATTTGAGCCCATTCAAAATGAATTGAATGGGTTCTATTATTCTTTCACAGATGATCACGGGCCAACATGTCATCACGTATATATATTCCTTAGGTGTACACTTGGACGTGGATGCCTGGTCCGCCTTTCCCTTCCCCTCCTTTTTGTGAGGTTCACCTGGGTTCCGCTGCCTCAGCCCCCAGGACGGGCATTTCCTGATGCCCCCCCACACTCAGGGCTGCTAGAATTTCCCTTCATATTGAGCTTATATGTAAGTATTAGAGTTTTGCCCCTATAATATCTTCCTTCTGAAATACGCCCATTACATATACAATTTCATTTTGTTTTTTTTATATATTACCTTTAGACTCTATTTTCTGCTACTACTCCTGAGGAAGTGGAGATCAATCCACGAAACGCGTAGATTTATAGGATGCTTGGATCGTTATGTCATTTTCTTATGTATTTCAGTGTTTGGTTTTATCATGAAAATGTTATTAACACTTACATAGTTCCACGTCACTATGATGAATTTGTTAATATGGTTTAGCTCAATGAAATGTTTTTACCCTAATTCCATCATGTCTCTAAATAGTTTTTTTATATTTGTATCATGCAATAAAATTATTATTATGTATATACAGATTTTTCTAGTGATTAGCCTCATTCAAAGTTCCCTAGACCAAGGTTTTTCCTTTTTGATTTACAGTTGGGATGGGGGCTTATCACGTATGATGCCACTGACCACACCCCCCTTTTTCGCTACAAAATGTTTCTGCCTTTCATTTCTATTTTAAACTGAATGAGTTTTTTTACAAGGTGATCGTTTACAATCACTTATTATTATTATACATGATTTATAAAGCGCCAACAGTTTGCGCAGCACTTTACAACATGAAGGCAGACAGTACACTTACAATACAAACCAATACAGGAGGGATCAGGGGGCCCTGCTCGTTAGAGCTTAAAATCTAGAAGGGAGGGTCAAGTGGAAACAAAAGGTAATAACTGTGAGGGGTGAGCTGATGGAGAAAATGAAAATACAGTTGTTGGGTGTGGGTAGGGTAGGCTTCTCTGGAGAGAAGGGTTTTCAGGGATCATCTAAAAGCTAATAGAGTAGGAGAGAGAGCGGACAGATTGGGGTAGAGCATTCCATAGGATTGGAGAGGCTTTGGAAAAGTCCTGGAGGTGAGCATGGAAGGAGGGGACGAGGGAACTAGAGAGAAGGAGGTCTTGAGAGGAACGAAGAGAACGAGTAGGTTGGTATTTAGAGACTAAGCTAGTGATGTAGCTGGGGGTGAAATTGTGGATGGCTTTGTACGTAGTTGTTAGTATTCTGAATTTAATTCTTTGGCCGAGCGGAAGCCAGTGGAGGGATTGACAGAGAGGAGTGGCCGACACAGAGCGATTGGTAAGGTGGATGAGTCTGGTAGCAGCATTCATGGATTGAAGGGAGGATAGACTATGTAGAGGTAAGCCAATGAGAAGGGGCAGGATTTGGACAGTGATTGGATGTGTTGCTTGAAGGAGAGTTCAGAGTCCAGGACTATACCTAGAACCTTGGTATGTGGGAATGGGCTTATAGTTGTGCCATCGATTTTGACAGAGAGATGAAGGGAAGGGGCATATGGGGGAGGAAAAATTATAAGTTCGGTTTTGGATAAATTGAGTTTGAGGAAGTGGTGTGACATCCAGACTGATATATCTGATTAGCAAATTAGTGATACGCGAGGAGACAGAGGGAGTCAGCTGAGGGGTAGAGAGATAGATTTGGGTGTCATCATCCTAAAGATGGTGTAGGAAGCCATGGGAGGCTATCAGCTGACCCAGGGAGGAGGTGTAGATTGAAAATAGGAGAGGTCCAAGGACAGAACCCTGGGGGACCTCAACTGAGAAAGAAAGAGGAGAAGAGGAAGTAGAGTTGTAAGAAATGCTAAAGGTGCGGTTGGATAAGTAGGAAGAAAACCAGTGAAGAGTACAGTCACGGAGACCAAAGGCGTGTCATTTTTTGAGGAGGAGGGGGTGGTCAACCGTATCAAAGGCAGCAGAGAGGTCCAGGAGTAGGAGTACAGAATAGTGTTGATTGGTTTTGTCCGTTAGTAGATCATTTGTTAGTTTTAGGAGAGCAGTTTCTGTGGAGTGTTGAGGATGAAATCCAGATTGAAGGGGATCAAGAAGGCTATTATCAGCGAGATGGATGCTCAGTCGGTTGTAGACCAGACTTTCGAGGAGTTTGGATAAGAAGGGGAGCAAGAAGATGGGGCGTAGGTTGTTAAGATGGGATGGTTCCAGTGAGGGCTTTTTAAGTATGGAGCTTACTAGTACATGTTTTAGAGAGTTGGGGAAGATGCCAGAAGAGAGGGCGAGATTGAAGATGTGGGTTAGAGAGTGTAGCATAGAGCCAGAGGGTGAACGTAGCATTTGTGAGGGAACAGGATCCAGAGGGCAGGTTTAAGTAATCACTTTAAGTAATCTTATATTGGCTTGTCAATAATAACTATTGTTTGTATTGCTGTTACAATGCTAATGTTAAAAAAACAAAGCATATCCTGAGACCATAGACTTTTTGGCAAAGTTAGTTCAGCATCCAGGCCAAAAAACACTTCCTGATGTGTGGATTGACTAAAGGTAATTCAGAGCAATGCAGAAAAAAGTATGCATTGCAAAGTATGAATATAAGGTGGGTTACAAATGTTCCAAACTACAGCAAAGGAATCCCTTTCAAAGCCAGTGAGGACTGCATGAAAAGTGATGTCATTCTCTTCTTTTACCACAAGATGGCGGTAAAAGACCAATGTATACATGCAATGTTCTATGTTTTCTAATACTGATGTTAATAGAATCTTATTAGAGTGTCTTGTTTTCATTGTAAACTTCTTTACTCACTTGATTTACAGAACGATATATCAGTGAAAAATAAATTATGATTCGTTCATTTGGGACATTGAACTTCCCAACCTATTAAATAACCCAAGCGCAGTATTCTATTTAGTATTTTGAGTGGATTTGCCTTTTCAGCACCATGAATAGTTTACTACTTGCTGTAATAGTCAGAATCTATTATGTATAATGGAATTCCTAAAAAAATTGTTACATTTGAGACTTCGCTACAGTATTCTTAAAGCAGAACTAAAGGTAAAACTTTTTTTTTTTTTTTTTTGTCTAGAGTAAGGGGGGGGGGGTTTATAACCCCTGCCAGCTTTTATTTCCATGTCTCACTGGGGAGATTTGCCTTCACTTCCTGTCCCATAGCTAAAACCGGAAGTGAGAGGAAATCCCTCCAAGGCGAGGAAATTCCAGGTTGTCACCAGAACTAGTGTCCCTATTGGAAGATTTCCCCTTTATATCTGTTCTTGTGACAACACAAAAATGTGTATTTTCCTTCACTTTCACTCTTGGCAATCAGTAAACAGGGCAAATAAGAGGGTGAGTCTCCCTAACGGGGGCACAGACACAGAAATACAAACCTGACAGGTATTCTAATCCATCTCTACCCTATCCAAAATTTAAAAAAAAAAAAAAAAAGAAAAAAGTTTTGCTTTTAGTTACATAAGGCTGCATTCACGCCTGAGGGTTTTCAGCTCATAAAACGCTCGTAAAATGCCCCAAAAAAACGCCTGAAAAATGCCCAACAAGCAAAATCCCATTCATTTCAATGGCACCTGTTCACATCTGAGCGTTTTGGCACCTGAAGCAAAACGCCTGAAAAATGCTCTAAGCTCAAAAAAACATGAGCTTCTTTGGGGCAGATTACTGGCGTTTTTCTGTCTTTTACATTGGTGACTTGTACAAAATCGTGACAAAAATCGCTCTGGCCTCCCTTGCTCCATTATTGGAAAATTAGGCTGCCTGTCACAGGGATGGACCAATAGTTAGGTGTGGAGGAGGGGAGTGGGGTTAGGTGTTGGGGAGCCAACAACCACAGAAAATGTTTGCTATTTGAATAGCAGAGTGCCTGAGATTTTGGGTTCCTGGGGAGCTCTACAAGAAATTCAAAGTAGCATGTAGATGGGGTGCCTGGGACCACAGTAAGCAGTTCCCACAGTGAGAGCAGGAGGTGATTGGGGAACATAGGTGACTACTAATGCATTCTGAAGCGACGTGTATTACGCTACTTCCAGGTTTACAGTTGTCATGCAGCTAATCAAGCACAATCTGTGCTTGATTAGCTGCAGTGAAGCTGCAGTCTAATAGACCCCCAAAGTCTCCATACAGAAGACCTGTCACCTGTTCAATGCTATTACATAGGGGACTTGTTAGCCCCTTTGTGATAGGAATAAAATTATACAATGAAAAAAAAATATATATATATATATATATATATATATATATACACACACACACAAACACACACACACACACACACACACACACACACACACACACAGACACACACAGTATCTCACATATGTGGCAGTGACATGTGTATACCCCTGGCCATTGCCCCTGCAGCCAAAGGGGGTAGCAATAGGGGGGGATGTTTTACTGCACCCCATTCACTAGTGTAACAGATGCAGTGTGCTGTACAGTATCTCACAAAAGTGAGTACACCCCTCACATTTTTGTAAATATTTTATTATATCTTTTCATGTGACAACACTGAAGAAATGACACTTTGCTACAATGTAAAGTAGTGAGTGTACAGCTTGTATAACAGTGTAAATTTGCTGCCCCCTCAAAATAACTCAACACACAGCCATTAATGTCTAAACTGCTGGCAACAAAAGTGAGTACACCCCTAAGTGAAAATGTCCAAATTGGGCCCAATTAGCCATTTTCCCTCCCCGGTGTCATGTGACTCGTTAGTGTTACAAGGTCTCAGGTGTGAATGGGGAGCAGGTGTGTTAAATTTGGTGTTATCGCTCTCACTCACTCACATATCCAGAGGTTGCCTTTGGGAAATAGACATACGAGTGCTGCCAGCATTGCTGCAGAGGTTGAAGGGGTGGGGGGGGGCAGCCTGTCAGTGCTCAGACCATACGCCGCACACTGCATCAAATTGGTCTGCATGGCTGTCATTCCAGAAGGAAGCCTCCTCTAAAGATGATGCACAAGAAAGGCCACAAACAGTTTGCTGAAGACAAGCAAACTAAGGACACGGATTACTGGAACCATGTCCTGTGGTCTGATGAGACCAAGATAAACTTATTAGGTTCAGATGGTGTCAAGCATGTGTGGTGGCAACCAGGTGAGGAGTACAAAGACAAGTGTGTTTTGCCCACAGTCAAGCATGGTGGTGGGAGTGTCATGGTCTGGGGCTGCATGAGTGCTGCCAGCACTGGGGAGCTACAGTTCATTGAGGGAACCATGAATGCCAACATGTACTGTGATGGTGTAAACAGTTCAATCTCTGTATTTGCAGACAATACTAAGCTAAGCAGGGCAATAACTTCTCCGCAGGATGTGAAAACCTTGCAAAAAAGATCTGAACAAATTAATGGGGTGGGCAACTACATGGCAAATGAGATTTAATGTAGAAAAATGTAAAATAATGCATTTGGGTGGCAAAAATATGAGTGCAATCTATACACTGGGGGGAGAACCTATGGGGGAATCTAGGATGGAAAAGGACCTGGGAGTCCTAGGAAATGATAGGCTCAGCAATGCCAAGCTGCTGCTAACAAAGCAAACAGAATATTGGCATGCATTAAAAAGGGGATCAACTCCAGAGATAAAACGATAATACTCCCGCTCTACAAGACTCTGGTCCGGCCGCACCTGGAGTATGCTGTCCAGTTCTGGCACCAGTCCTCAGGAAGGATGTACTGGAAATGGAGCGAGTACAAAGAAGGGCAACAAAGCTAATAAAGGGTCTGGAGGATATTAGTTATAAGGAAAGGTTGCGAGCACTGAACTTATTCTCTCTGGAGAAGAGACACTTGAGAGGAGATATGTTTTCAGTTCACAAATACTGTACTGGTGACCCCACAATAGGGATAAAACTTTTTCGCGGAAGGGAGTTTAACAAGACACGTGGCCACTCATTAAAATTAGAAGAAAAGAGGTTTAACCTTAAACTACGTAGAGGGTTCTTTACTGTAAGAGCGGCAAGGATGTGAAATTCCCTTCCACAGGTGGTGGTCTCAGCGGGGGGCATTGATAGTTTCAAGAAACTATTAGATAAGCACCTGAATGACCGCAACATACAGGGATATACAATGTAATACTGACATATAATCACACATATAGGTTGGACTTGATGGACTATGTAACTATATGACATACTGAAGCAGAGCATGATCCCCTCCCTTCGGAGAATGGGCTGCAGGGCAGTATTCCAACATGATAACAACCTCAAACACACCTCCAAGATGACCACTGCCTTGCTAAAGAAGCTGAGGGTAAAAGTGATGGACTGACCAAGCATGTCTCCAGACGTAAACCCTATTGAGCATCTGTGGGGCATCCTCAAATGAAAATTGGAAGAGCGCAAGGTCTCTAACATCCACCAGCTCCGTGATGTCATCATGGAGGAGTGGAAGAGGACTCCAGTGGCAACCTGTGAAGCTCTGGTGAACTCTATGGCCAAATGTGGCGGATTACTCCCACTGATGCCAGGAAAATATCTATTCCCTCTGAATAGTCATGTGCGGTTCGTTTCATTCCGAATCAATATTCGGAAGAATTTTTCATTATTTGGGGATTCTGATATATCCGAATACCCGAGTTACAATATAAATTTTACCGCATGATCCCAATAACGAAACAAAATTCGTCCAAATTTTGGAAATTCTGATTGAAATTCGAATTGAATTTTACATCAAACTCCAATCGAATTCTAACTATACACATATTACAGAAGTCCAAAACTGTGTGTGTTATTTCAAAATAATGCTGTTCTAGTTAATCCAATAGTCATTTAAAGAGTAATTGTAATCATTTGCTGAAGATTTTTCTTCTGTTTGTTCAAATCGAAAAAAAAAATCTAAAGTTTTTGATTCAGGCAATTCAAAAATGTATTAATTTGAATGTTTCAAATCGAAAAAAAAAAAATCGGTATATTAGAAGAAAATTAGAAAAATTACGAATACGAATACCGAATACGAATTTAACGAATCAACCAAATTTAACTAAACTAAATAACTAGATTCACGAATCGAAACAAATAAAATTTTATCGCCATACACATGTCTACCTCTGACGACAGTCTGGCCCCTCTAAAGTCTAAAGGACAATAAATTGGCCCTTTATTTAGAAAGTTTGGAGACCCCTGCTGTAAAGGCCTTTAAAGTTTTGTCTATGGAGAATATTGGGTACTGTAGTTTTTCACAATTTCACTGGTGCATGCAATTTTAGGCCTTGTTTGGCATCCATTACTCAGTGCAACCCCATCTTTAATATTTTACTAAAAAATGGGAATAATATTGTGTTTGTTTGTACTAAAATTAATTTTAGTGCATTTTTTCCTGAAAATCTGCATTTGATAAATAGCTGTGCTAATGTCATATGACATTAAAAAAATGCAACTATTCCCATTATATTCTCCAGGGTCTTTGCTTTTCAGAAAATATATTGTTATATAATTGTTTGAGGGTATAAAGTAATTTAAGAAAATTTTAAAAATATGCAGATTTTAACATGTGTGCGAAAAAAAAAAAAAAAAGCCCTGGTAGCCCTGGTTAAAAAAAGCCCTGGTAGAAAAAATTCAGGTAGACAAACTGAAAAATCAAGCATTATAAATGCCCAATTGCAGCATTTATACTGTCCATAAAACAGTTTTCTTGCACTTGCAATGTGCCTCTTGCTAAATTGACCGATCCAGGAAGAGTCAATTCCCGCCTTGCAAGCCATAATCCACCCCTTTTCTGGGAGTGTCTAATGACATTAAGGTAACATAAACAAACCTATGAAGGCCCCAACCAGGGTACACCATCCAGATCAGGATACCATGAAAGCGTCGAGAGTTCATCCGTGAAAAGACACAGTTCTTCACATTCACCAACTCTCAATTCCCTAAATGCCGAGCATGTGGGGTCATCCCATTACCAGCCAATTGGTCTGAAAAAGCTGTTTAATGCCGCGTACACATGAGCGGACTTTTCGACCGGACTGGTCCGACGGTCTATCCGACGGACTTTCGGCGGACTTCCGAAGGACTTTCCGAACAAATGGACTTGCCTACACACAATCACACCAAAGTCCGACGGATTCGTACGTGATGACGTACGACCAGACTAAAATAAGGAAGTTGATAGCCAGTAGCCAATAGCTGCCCTAGCGTCGGTTTTCGTCCGTTGGACTAGCATACAGACGAGCGGACTTTTCGACCAGACTCAAGTCTGTCGGAAAGATTTGAAACATGTTCCAAATATAAAGTCCTTCACTTTGACCGAAAAAGTCCGCTGCAGGTCCGATGAAACCCACACAGGGTCGAATTGTCCGCCGGACTCGGTCCGTCGGACCAGTCCTGTCGAAAAGTCCGCTCGTGTGTATGCGCATTAGAGTCTATGCAGCAGACAGAGAGTCAGAGGGTTAACAAGTAAGCTGTCCTACTTAAAAGATGGGCAGGGGATACATAGCTGAACAAGCAACAGCAGTTCCATTGTAGCAATTAGCTCAATCTCCTCCAGAGAAGTTAACTCTTCCTAGCCTATCCTCGAAAGAATACTCTCACCACGCAGCAAGTATCCCTCCTAGACATCTGGATGATGGTGGGCCATCTGAGGATACCTCAGAAGAGCTTGGCCCTTGGACTTCAACCTTTTCCTAGTTCAGCCCTATGTCCAGGCCGTAAAGCCAGCTATTGGCTGGGAGGAAGCCGATACTACATCTGAGAAGTGAAAGATGTACTTCCCATTTCTAAAGAAGCAGGTTTCCTTCTTTCGGCTAGGTTTCCACTAGTACGACTTATCATGTGACTTGGGACTGCAAAGTCGCATGACAGGTCATACCCCATGATTTTCAATGAGTACCGTTCATATCTGTGCCACTTCAAGTCGCAGCAACATCAGAGTAGTCCCTGTACTACTTTGGTCCCACTTTGATGCCACTTGAGGTCCATAGACCTCAAGAATACACAGGCATTGTTTCAAGTCGCATCAAAATTACGGCAAAAAAATTGCGGCAAAATCGTGCGACTTTCAGGTCGCAGTAGTGGAAACATAGGCTTACTCTGTTGGTTGTCAGAGACATTGTTAAAGAAAAAAAAATGTTTTTTTTTCCCTCTCAGTTGCCTGGGAAAACTTTATCCACGGTCAGGACAAGATTCTGCAATGCCAGATGGTCGACGCGGCAGTGGTTCGTATAACAAAGAATTTCATCTCACCAATCGATGATTCAGCCTCAGTTGAGGATCCTTTAGACAGACGAATAGTCCCCAACTTAAAGGATCTTACCAAATTGCCTTATCATCTGTATCCAAAGCCCTGTGGGCATGGACCGAAAACATGGAAGCAGTGATTCATCAAAATGTCCCTAGGGAAAATATAGTCAAGGCTTTGGACAATTTATGGCTGTCAGCGGACTTCACCGGTGAAACGGCAATGGATAAAATTCAATACTTCGCAAGATCAATGTCACTACTTGTGATAACCATATGGGTATTGTGGTCAGAACTACGGGCACCTGACACTGTGTCAAAACAAAATTAGTAAAAAATACCGTTTTCTTAATGGTAAATCACTCTTTGAAGAAAGGTTACAGAAAGCCATTTCCCGCGGAGGAAAGTCAGACTTGATTCCCAAGAACAGCAGAATTAGACGTACCCGGGGATTCAGGGATGCTTACTTGCACGCACGCATACTACAACTGTTACAGAAGTATCTGATATTTTTGGTTAACCAGGTCCATCTACAATTCCAGAGTCTCCTCTTTGGACCCTGAAATTCCCTCAGAGCCCTTACGAGGGCTCGGATCACTATTCAAGCTTCTTTACGAGAACCGGGCCTCGATTCTTATCACTAACGAGAAGATATCCTCCTTTTATCAAAAGGTCCAGCCCAGCTAGTGGAACACAGGTGGATGCTGTGGCCTACACTATCAAGATACGGTTGGATGGTAAATCAAACGAGTCATCTATTCTCCAGTGTAGGTGCCTTATTCCACGTCTGCAATAGGGATGGTGTCCCTGCCATCTCAGAAAGTGTGGGTGATCATTCAGAAAGCAAGGAGAGTGAGGACATGGTCCTACATAACAGCCTCGAGCTAACTCAACTTAATAGGGATTTTTGTCTATTTGTATCCAGATGGTCCCATGGACACATGGATACCTCAGGCACCTTTTATCTAGAATTCCTGAAGCAATGGAGCAAACCGTCTATCACAGAGTAGTCTATCTTCCAGCCCACTTAAACACAAACGCCAATCACCTATCCCAAAGATTCCTGGATCCCAACAAATGGTCCCTACAACCAAAGTTATTCAGTTGGATTGTGGGCCAGTGGACCTTTACTGAACTGCATCCTTTTGCTACAGCAGGCTGTGGAAGTTTGTTTTACATCTACCTCACCCTTGGGCAGAAGCAATAGATGCCCTGTCAAGTCCTTGGGCATGCAATCTAATTTTGGCCTCCTCCAGCCTCCTACCTCGAAAATTCTCTTGAGACTGGCAATATCAACAATAAACAGTGATAACAGTCCTGCCATATTTGCAGGGAAAACCCATGATTCCCTAGGTCAATATATCTTATGCCGCGTACACACGGTCGGACTTTTCGGCTACAAAAGTCCGACAGCCCGTCCGACAGACTTTCGACGGACTTTTGGCAGACTTTTGGCGGACTTGCGGCAGACTTTCTAACGAACGGACTTGCCTACATACGATCACACAAAAGTCCGACGGATTCGTACGTGATGACGTACACCGGACTAAAGTAAGGAAGTTGATAGCCAGTAGCCAATAGCTGCCCTAGTGTGGGTTTTTGTCCGTCGAACTAGCATACAGACGAGCGGATTTCTGGGTCCGGCGTGGTTACGACGTAAAGATTTGAAGCATGTTTCAAATCTAAAGTCCGTCAGATTTGCGGCTGGAAAAGTCCGCTGAATGTCCGGGGAAGCCCACACACGATCGGATTGTCAGCCGCCTTTAGTGCGTCGGCGTCCGTCAGGCTTTTGTAGACGAAAAGTCCGACCGTATGTACGCGGCATTAGTGTCCAGCCTCCGATAAATATTCCTCTGATACCCTTTCTTCTGGCGCGAGGCATCACACCCATCAGAATCCTCACAGATTGAACCTTCACATTAGAATGTTAAAACACAGAGGCTTTAATCATTGGGATGTTCCTCCAGAGTTGTTTCAACTCTGCTCAAAGCACAGGAGCCTTCAACGAACAATACGTATGACAAGGTTTGGAATAAGTGTATATCTTTCGCTAATGGCAAAACTTCAATCCTGATGTACCCTCTTCCTCCCAACTCCTTGACTTCCTGCAAACAGAACTGATTTAGGATTAGGATTAAGCAATTTAAAAAGATTTCAGCTGATGGCAATCTCTGCTGTGACCACAAGAGATGGGCCGAAGATCCTTTAATAATCAAATTCTTCAAGACAGTCAAGAAGATAAGCCCACCCATTAAAACAAATCTTTCCCACTTGGGATCTCTCTATCGCTCTGGAGCCCTTATCCAAACAGCCTTTTGCCCCATCTGATTCAGCATCCTTGTGGAATTTCACATCTCCCCGGCATCAGGCTGGGAAGTATCAGAACTTCAGGCTCTCTGATCAGAAGATGATAATATTATTTCCTGTCGCATCATGGCAGCATACACTTTGGGTTGTGACTCCGCCCTCACAACCTGATAGGACCACATAGCTATAAATTGTAAAGAGGCCCCTGCCCCAGTATTCTCTTTTTTTTCCTCACCTGCAAGGACCAGACGATGTCAGAAGCACCCCCTTACCAAATTCGCCCCAGCCAGGTTCTAGCCTCTCCTGGGTGGAAGTCCTTACCTGTACAGCCTCTAAATGAGCTAGATGGAAGGAACCCCACTCTGGTGATCTCAGGGGTATGTTAAAAACGGCTCCAGTATAAGCCTTAAAAAGGCTTAGTTGTGTGCAGTGGTCTCCATTACACTTTTTCATGCTTCCTGTGGTTTTTCTGGGTGCTGTAGTCCCTCTGTGTTCCCCCTGGCTCAGCGAGCGTCTCGGGACTTCTACCTGAAGACACCCTGACTGCTTTATCAGCTCTGTTTGTCCTTCTGGCGTTTTTTCCCTTGGGGTAAGTGTTTTCCTTTCTTTTGGTACCTGTGTTTGCCTGACTGCATGTTATACCTGCCTGTGTCTCTGCCAGGTCTATCACAGTATTTCCTTTCCATGGAGACCGCTGCCCCAGCAGATCACCATCAGCCCAATAGGTAAGGGGGGGGGATTTTCATGGTAAGTAGTGAAGATTGAAAAAGAGAGCAGGATCGTACTAATGCTGCCTAATTGGTCAGCCCTACCAGGTCATCAAGGTCGTCAAAATCAAGACAAAGAGAGACCGCACGCAGGAGAAGCCGCTCCAGCCATAGGCGAAGCCGCTCACGCGGCAGAAGTCGCTCAGCCCACAGAGGAAGCCGTAGGAGGAGTCGTTCCTACTCCAGGCATAGGCGTTCCTATCACAGGAGATCCCCTGCACGTAGACGTCAGTCTCCTGCACATCCCTCCCGGCTGGCAGGGAATGCTTGCTGGGTATGCGGGGCCACAGCCCTACCGGACAGACTGGCCTGCCGCAGATGTATGGATGAAGCCACCAGGGAGAAAGAGTTGGTCACTATAGAACCTACCGGAGTCCCTGCTCTGCACGTCCCAACTCCAGATGTGGAGGTTACAGCTCAGAGCGTCTCACCATCCCATCCCAGCACGTCAAGGGAACAGGAATTCCCGTCAGACGATGAAGAGCTGGAGGCATCAGCCGGGTTTGATTTCTCGCTCATAGGACCCTTTGCGAAGTCGGTCAAGGAAGTGATAAACTGGGAGGAGCCTGAGGAGGTACAACAAAAGCAGAGGAAATATTTCCCGAATCGTAAAAGAGTTCCGGAAGCCTTTCCATTCATAGAGGAGCTGGATGAGCTCATTAAGGAAGAATGGCAGAATCCGGAGAAGAAAATCAGTCTTTCCAACAGACTTTCTAAATTGTACCCTCTGAAAGAGCCCAAGGTATCGCCCTTGGTTTCCCCTCCAGTGGTAGATGCCTCTTTGATGCGCCTAGCCAGGCACGTGACGCTCCCCATTGAGGACGCAGTGACGTTCAGGGATGTGCTGGACAGGAAGGTGGATACGGACCTCAAGAGGGCTTACCTTTTCGCAGGGGGCGCCTGCAGACCAGCAGTGACACTGGCCGCCGTCGGGAAAGCTATTTCCGGTTGGTCATCAAATACCGCAAAACTCGTCACCAAGGGCGCTGATCAAGACCAGATCATCAAGGCCTTACAGGAACTCAGCCTAGCAGGGGACTTTGTGGCGGAAGCTTCCATAGACACTATTAGGTCTGCATCGAGATCTATGTTAGCCACCGTAATGGCCAGGAAGACGTTATGGCTTAAACCCTGGTCGGCCGACCCTGCGTCAAAATCTAATTGGTGTCGGATTCCATATGACGGGGTGAACCTCTTTGGCGCGAAGCTGGATACAGCAATTTCTAAAGTGACAGGTGGGAAGTCAGGTCTTATCCCTTCGGATAGAAGATCAAAACAACAGAGGGCGCCTCCCTTTAAGCGCAATCTCCCGGAAAGATACAGGGATGCAAAGGCCTATAGGCCTGGGAAGGAATACAGGAGAACTTGGAAGAACCCTCAGACGTCCTTCCTCAAATTCCAGAAACCCAAAACTCCTGCCTCCAATGAGCAGAAACCTTTTTGAAGGTACGCCCGCCCAACCAGCAGTAGTGGGTGCCAGGCTCACAAGATTCAAGCTGGTTTGGGCGGAAATGATAAAAGATCCCTGGACAGTATCCACCATCCAGGTCGGTCACAGGTGGTCATTCAAAAACCACCCCCCAAGGGGTCACTTCTGCGCAACCAAGCTCCCTCCTTCCAGAGAGAAAAGGCTGTCCTTGGTTCAGTATATCCAAGATCTGCTACAGAAACAGGCAATAGTGGAAGTCTTATCATCCCAAAGAGGGCAGGGTTTCTATTCCCCACTCTTCCTAGTAAGAAAGAAATCAGGGGACTCTTGTCCTGTCCTGGACCTAAAGAATTCAGGATTCAGTGTCAAATGTGTTAGAGATGAGAGCAGCATTTCAGGCCCTCCTGTCCTTCAGCCTATTCTTGAGGGAGAAGCACGTTCTTCTGAGGATGGACAACAAAGTTGCGGTTGCCTATATCAACAGGCAGGGGGGCACCAGAAGCAGGTCCATGTTGCAGGAGGTCCGTCCTGTTCTAGAGTGGGCACAACTGAACCTGTCGAGTTTAAGGGCAGTTTATGTACCGGGAGTCCAGAACGTGTTGGCCGACTCGCTGAGCAGGAATTTCACCTCCAACCACGAGTGGTCCCTGAACCCTCAGGCCTTCTCCCTCATATCCCGGACTTGGGGTCCACCAGAGATAGACCTGGCCGCAACCCCAGAGAATGCGAAATGCCGGAGATTCCTATCGAGGATACCATTCCCTTCGGCGGAGGGGACGGATTGTCTTCTGCACCCCTGGAATTTTCATCTAGGATACATCTTCCCTCCAACTCCGCTCATAGCGAGGTTTCTCCTGAGACTCAAGAAGTCATCGGTACTGGTGGTGGCAGTGATTCCCTTCTGGCCGAGGAGGCCATGGTTTAGCACCCTGATGCAGCTGAATACGGCAGATCCCCTGCCTCTCCCGTTGTCATCGGACCTGCTCTCCCAGGGCCATCTTCTTCACCCGAACCCGGAGAAGCTACATTTGATGGCCTGGAGACTGAAAGGGCTAGGTAAAATTGAATAAAAATAAGGGAAGGGTTTCCGCGCTCACGGACCTAGAGGCTTGCAGCCTCCCCTTGCACTTACCCCCGAAGGGGTGAGTTGAATAATGAAAGGAATTGATTAGGGGTGGATTGCGCTACCTTATCTGGGTACCTTGACTTATAATTTAATGAACCTCAAAAGGAACCAGGTACTATATAATAATAAATGCACCCCTTTATCCCTCATTAGGTAGTGGATCTAGATGTCCACCGTTACCTGAGTGGACTGTGCTAGCAGATCAGTCTCATACCTACATGCAGGTGTACACCATGTGATTAATCAACACAAATTAATTAGGTGACAATTGATAAAAAAATCAATAGTGGCAACCAAACAAAACAAAAATAACGTTAAATAAAATACCACGGTACGAACTTATATTAATCCCCAAATGTGTCCAAATGTGCTTATAAGCAAAAAGGTGAATATGAATAGTCCCAACATTAGACATATAGTGCAGGGTTGCACATTAAATAATATGAAAGGGCTAGGTACCTAGAGCAAGGCTGTTCCCAGAGGGTGGTGGATACCCTACTCCAGGCCAGGAGGCCTACTACGAATAACACGTACAGGCGAGTCTGGGAGAAGTTTATTGCCTTCGCTCAACAGCAAGGTTGGGACCCATCCTCACCGTCTGTGTCACAGGTCCTGGAGTTCCTTCAACTAGGCCTAGAGAAAGGCCTCAGGTCAAGTACCTTAAAGGTTCAAGTCTCGGCCCTGTCCGCCTTGACGGGTATTAGATGGGCACAAGACCACCTCGTGGTTCAGTTCCAGCGGGCCTGTCTAAAACTGAGACCTCCTAGAAAACCTTCCTTCCCAGTCTGGGACCTCTCTGTCGTGCTGGAAGCCCTATCCAAGGAACTCTTCTTTCCTAATGAGAGCATATCCTTATGGGATCTGACGCTGAAGGTCTCATTTCTGATAGCCATAACATCAGCTAAAAGGGTGTCAGAGATGCAGGCTTTAATGGTCAGTGATCCATATCTGGTTGTCTTGCCAGACAGATTGGTCTTAAGACCCTCCGACCGGTTCATTCCCAAGGTATCCTCATCCTTTCACTTCAACCAGGAGATTAACCTTCCAGTACTCAGTACGGAACAGGGCGACCCTCACCCACTGGATGTCAAGGGTAATGTCCTGGAGTATCTTTCAGTTACCAGATCCATCAGGAAAACGGAAAGCCTCCTAATCATTCCACATGGATTCAGGAGAGGTCAAGCAGCATCCTCACGCACCATTGCGTCATGGCTGGTGAAGACCATAAAAAAGGCCTATTCATTGAGTAGTCAGCAAGTACCTGAGGGCTTAAGGGCACATTCCACCAGGGCAGTGGCAACCTCCTGGGCAGCATATTGTAGAGTCTCGGCGGAGACAATTTGCAGAGCGGCCACCTGGTCTTCCAGGAACACCTTTATGACCCATTACAAAGTGGATTCCGCCTGTTTATCCACAGTGGATTTCGGAAGAGCCATTATCCAGGCCAATTCTTCTGTTTTTTGATTAATAAACTTAGTTTGAATCCCCACCCAGTCTTTGCGAGTTACTCCCCAAAGTGTATGCTGCCATGATGGGACAGGGAAACGGAAAATTGTATACTCACCTTTCCGTAATTTTCCTTTCCTGTCGTATCTTCATGGCAGCATACAATCTCCCACCCTCTAAGGTGATATATACGGAGAATACTGGGGCAGGGGCCTCTTTACAATTTATAGCTATGTGGTCCTATCAGGTTGTGAGGGCGGAGTCACAACCCAAAGTGTATGCTGCCATGAAGATACAACAGGAAAGGAAAATTACGGAAAGGTGAGTATACAATTTTCCGTTTTTCTGTACTCGGATAGAGTGGAACTTAGAATGGTACATGGATTCATCCCTATGTTCTCCTCTTCCTCTTATATCTCCGAGCCTTGGGCCCTGCCAATCTTTTCAGATCCAATTTCGACCTTCTTCACTAAAGACGATATTACTTCGGTACTAAGATACCATCTTCAAGCCACAACTCCCTTCAGACTTTCATCTAACCTATTTGTAATACCCCCCAAAAAAACCAAACAGGAGCAAAGACGCATCATCTGGGACAGAGGCCTTCAGAATGTGGCCCTCCGGCCACTACGGAACTGCAATATCCATCATGCACAGTCAGGGCTGTGAATAGCAGAGCTTTAAATTACCTCATGAGACATGTGCTTCTGCGGCAGCTAGGATCCATAGTTTGCAGATCCCTGCTCTAGGACAATAGTTTCATAGATAATCAAATTGGGTAAGAAGGCGTACAGGGCTATGTGTCTAGAACCCCCTCTTCAGTTGGGTTGTATGCCACCTGGTTGTTCTGCTTCTTGGACAGCCAGAGCAGAGGTATCCATCAAAATTATCTAAAGAGTAGCATCATGGGCATCCCAACATGCGTTTACTAGACGTTACAGAGTAGACCCGGTAGCTTTCTCATCTGTAGAAACTGGCAGACAGGCTATCAGGCCGGCATTTGCCTATTTTAAATTCTTTTTCAAATAAATCTTTTACTACGCATCATCCCACCCATTTCAGCTAGTTATTTGTTACAGGTATGCTGCCATGGAGGCACCAGGAAAACCGAAAATTGTTTCATACTTACCGTAATTTTCTTTTCCTGGTGCCTATTCATGTCACTATACAATCCTACCTTCGGTATGCTATTTTACGTAGACTGCTGGGAGTGCACTAATCCTTTTCTTTTATAATATTCACTAGTCCTGAGGGAGGAGCCAAGGCAGAGCTTGTCACAGGTATGATCCCATTGATAGGCACCAGGAAAAGAAAATTACGGTAAGTATGAAACAATTTTCTGTTTTCTTGCACTTGCAATGTGCCTCTTGCTAATTTGACCGCCCCAGGAAGAGTCAATTCCCTCCTTGCAAGCCATAATCCACCCCTTTTCTGGGAGTGTCTAATGACTGTCTGTGCTGGCCTAGCTCCTCTGCATCTACATTCATCCCCTAACATCAATGTTTATATAGCTGCAGGGAGAGGAGTGAGGAAGAATATTATAGGGTGTCACTTGAGTGACAGCTCTGAGTCTACTGGGGCTGCTGACTTTAAATCCAAGATAGTGGAACCCAGCCGCAGTCTAAGAAACTGGTTTTGCCTTGAAATTGGGTCCTCAGTTCACTGAATTTTTAACTAAGCTTTGCCCAACTGTCTCCCCCCATTTAATAAAGCTGCAGGAGAATCACTAGCATCCAGTGCTGGAAAAAGATCATCCAGTGCCCAGGGCAAAGATGCTAAGTTTTACCCCCCACCCTCCATCATTATATACAAGCTTATTGGGGGGGGCACACACAGCTATCACCCTCTCCCAGCTTTCTCCTTCTCTTCTTGCCTCTTTCAGTGCTAGGCTGACAGAAGTAGTGATGCTGCTGTCACTACTCCTGTCAGCCTTATAGTAGAAGGAACTTGAGGTGCCCCATTCCTACAATACATGCTGCGCCCAGGGCAGCCGTTTCTTCTGCCCACCCCTTGTCCTGGCCCTGGTAGCATCACATGTGGGTGTTGTCTAGGGCAGTCTACATGCAAATGCAGGATCTGTAAGAACACCCATTCCTCCAGACTAACATCTACCCATCAAGGAGTTTTGGTATTTGCATATCACCTCCCAAGAGACAACCTACTGCTTGCATCACGGCTGAGGGCTCTTGATAGGAATACTGAGGCAGGGTAGTGCGATGTTTCCTGCAGGCCCCCCTCCCACCATCTATGATCTGCCTACATTGCCTAGAGAATCAAAGTGTCCCAGTGATGACATCACTGGCTCTAAAACATGGTGTGTCTGATGAAAATGGAAAGGTAATATTTTAAAACATCGTTAGCATTTTGATGAGAAGAGGAGGGAGGAATCAGGAAAGGCAAAATAGTAGATGAAACTTCATGTAAACAGAGGAGGGGGAATTAGCACACCAATCACCGGGGTCTTTCCCTGTTTGTATTCTAAACAATTCTGATAGATAAGTAATCACTTCCACTTCTTGCAGCAGCAATGAAAGAACTGGCAGCACCCAAAAGGCATCTCATGTCACAAAGGAATGTAGTAGCTGGGAAGCCATCCAAGCAAGGAAATACAGGGATTCCGGGTTCTTCATTCTCACCAATAATGAGGGAAATCCTGGAATGGGGAACCTGACGTGGACTGGTGACGGGCTCCTTACTGGGATCTTCCACTTGTTAGTTAGTTCTGGCCTTTAAGCATGCTGGGGGACTCAGAGAAACCCAGAAGCAAACATTTACTATATTTCAGCTTCCCAATTCTTATGCCGCGTACACATGGTCGGACTTTTCGTCTACAAAAGTCCAACGGACGCTGACGGACTAAAGCTGGCTGGTAATCCGATCGTGTGTGGGCTTCTCCGGACTTTCAACGGACTTTTTCAGCCTCAAATCCGACGGACTTTAGATTTGAAACATGCTTCAAATCTTTCCGACGGACTCGAGTCCGGTCGAAAAATCCGCTCGTCTGTATGCTAGTCTGACGGACAAAAACCCACGCTAGGGCAGCTATTGGCTACTGGCTATCAACTTCCTTATTTTAGTCCGGTGTACGTCATCATGTAAGAATTCAACAGACTTTTGTGTGATCGTGTGTAGGCAAGTCTGTTCGTTAGAAAGTCCGCCGCAAGTCCGTCGAAAGTCCGTCGAAAGTCTGTCGGACAGGCTGTCGGACTTTTGTAGCTGAAAAGTCCGACCGTGTGTACGCGGCATTAGATGTGATGGCCGAATTTGTTTTCTTTTTTTAGGCTTTCTTTCTTAAATTTTCATCTGGTGACCCAGCCAGCAAGTCTGTTGTTTTTAACAAGCTCAAGCTCTCCAGCAGAATGTATCAGTTTACATGGATAAGTCACAAACCACTTAACAGTAGCAGGGGTGATTAAAATGGTAAGCTTTTATATATTCATGCAGGAAAAAAAAACAAAAAACAGAAAATTGTTTCATACTTACCGTAATTTTCTTTTCCTGGTGCCTATCAATGGCAGCATACCTGTGACAAGCTCCGCCTTGGCTCCTCCCTCAGGACCAGTGAATAATATAAAAGAATGCACTCCCAGCATTCTACGTAATATAGCATACCGAGGGTGGGATTGTATAGTGCCATGGATAGGCACCAGGAAAGGAAAATTACGGTAAGTATGAAACAATTTTCTGTTTTCCTGGTGCCTCCATGGCCGCATACCTGTGACAAATAACTAGCTGCAATGGGTGGGATGATGCATAGGAAAAGATTTATTTGTAAAAGAATTTAAAATAGGCAAACGCCGGCCTGATAGCCTGTCTGCCAGTTCCTGCAGATGAGAAAACTGTCGGGTCTACTCTGTAACGTCTTGTAAACGCATGTTGGGATGACCATGATGCTACCTTTTAGATCGTTTTGATGGATACGTCTGCCCTGGCCATCCAAGAAGTAGAAAACAACCGGGTGGCATACAGCCCAACTGAAGAGGGGGTTCCAGTCCACTATTCCTGTACACCTTCATAACCAGAGCAGGGATCTGCAAACTATGGCTCCCCAACTGCCGCAGAACCACATGTCTCATGAGGTAGTTCTGATATTCACAGACATGAATAGGCATGATGGATACTGCAGTTCCGGAATGGCCAGAGGGCCCCAGATGATGATTCTTTACCCCTGTCTTTTTTTTTTTTTTTTGGAGTATTACAAATAGGTTAGATGAACTTCGCTTATGGAGATTTCTAAGGGTAAACGTTTGTCGCCATTCCACAAACGGGCGCAATTTTGAAGCGTGACATGTTGGGTGTCAATTTACTCAGCATAACATTATCTTTCACAATATAAAAAAAAAAATGGGCTAACTTTACTGTTGTCTTATTTTTTATTTCAAAAAAGTGTATTTTTTCCAAAAAAAGTGCGCTTGTAAGACCGCTGCACAAATACGGTGTGACAGAAAGTATTGCAACGACCGCCATTTTATTATCTAGGGTGTTAGAAAAAAAAAGTATAATGTTTGGGGGTTCTAAGTAATTTTCTAGCAAAAAAAAAAAACAAACCAGTTTTTAACTTTTAACCGGTTCAATACAGGGCAATTTCACCCCATTCCTTCCCAGGCCAATTTTTAGTTTTCAGCGCTGTCGCACTTTGAATGTCAATTGCGCGGTCATGCGACGTTGTACCCAAAAAAAATTGATGTCCTTTTTTCCCCACAAATAGAGCTTTCTTTTGGTGGTATTTGATCGCCTCTGTGGTTTTTATTTTTTGCGCTATAAACAAAAGAAGAGCGACAATTTTGAAAAAAACACAATATTTTTTACTTTTTGCTATAATAAATATCCCAATTTTTTTTTTAAAAAACAAATTTTTTCCTCAGTTTCGGCCAATACGTTTTCTTCTACATATTTTTGGTAAAAAAAATCGCAATAAGCGTATATTGATTGGTTTGCGCAAAAGTTATAGTGTCTACAAAATACGGGATAGATTTATGGCATTTAAAAAATATATATATTTATTTATTTTTTTAGCGGCGATCGCGATTTTTTTTCATGACTGCGACATTATGGCGGACACATCGGACACTTTTGACACATTTTTGGGACCATTCACATTTATACAGCGATCAATGCTATAAAATTGCATTGATTACTGTGTAAATGTGACAGGCAGTGAAGGGGTTAACCACTAGGGGGCGGGGAGGGGTTAAGTATGTTTCCTAGGGAATGATTCTAACTGAAGGGGGAGGGGACGCTCAAGGGGAGGAGACCAATCAGTGTTCCTCCGTTCTGGGAACACAGATCACTCTCCTCAGAGCTGACAGGCTGTGGATCTGTGTGTTTACACACACAGATCCACGGTCCGGCCCGGTTAACGGGCAATCGCGGGTGCCCGGCGGACATCGCGGCCGCCGGGCACACGCACCGGGTCCCGAGCAACGCGGCGGGCGCGCGCGCGCCCCCTAGACGGCCGGGAATCCCAGGACGTCATATGACGTCCACCCAGGATGGGAGATCCCATCTGTGGACGTCATATGACTATGGCTGGGTAGGGAAGTGGTTAAACAACAAATCTCAGAAAGAGGCTCGGTCCTTAAGTGGTTAAGTGAACCTTTAATGTCACTTTAAAAGCAGAGTTCCAGGCTCCCTCAGAAAAAAAATAATATTAATATTATTAACTGTCTGCAAATCTAGCAGTGTCTTCACTGGAGCTGATTTTTTAATTGGCTCTCTGTTGCTGCCGCCGCCATCCTGGGTAAGGGAAACCAGCAGTGAAGCCTTGTGTCTTCACAGCTGTTTACCTAATGCGCATGCACAAAGTGTGCTGCGCTTTGTGAATGGCCCGGCAGCGGGGGAAGGAGGAGAAGGGTCGAACTCCCGGTTGAGTTTGCCGTGGAGGTCAGTCAGAAGTGGGAGAGGGTACCTGTCAAAACCAGGTCCCCACTCTCCCCTGACAGGTGCCAAATATGGTAGCGGAGGGGGGGAGGAAAATAAGCTGAGCTTCCCCTTTTGGGTGGAGCTCCGCTTTAAGTTTTTTTTTTTTACCTTATTGCATTCTCTACATTAAGGTCATGCCTCCCCAACTCCCCCTAAATACTTACCTGAACCCGATCTTGATCCAGCACTGTGCCCGAGAGCAGGGATGCTGCTCTCTCTCTCTCCCTCCTTACTGGACATGGAGGCAGCAGCGGGCGACATTGGCTCCTGCTGCTGTCAATCAAATCCTGTAAGAAGGGAACAGGGGACGGGGCTATGGATCAAGCCCGCACGGCTGCCCCCCTAGTAAAGTGGCTTGCTAGGGGGGCAGACACAGAAGAGAAGAAGCAGACAGCGTTGGTGGGGGACCCCAGAAGGACCTTGCTTTGTGCACTGGTCCAAATCATTTGGGGGGGGGATTATGGTGTGGGGGTTGTTTTTCCAGGGGTTGGGCTTGGCCCCTTAATTCCAGTGAGAGGAACTCTTAAGGTGTCAGCATACCAAGACATTTTGGACAATTTCATGTTCCCAATTTTGTGGGAACAGTTTGGGGATGGCCCCTTCCTGTTCCAACATGACTACGCACCAGTGCACAAAGCAAGGTCCATAAAGACATGGATGAGCAAATTTGGGGTGGAGGAACTTGACTAGCCTACACAGAGTTCTGACCTCAACCAGATAGAACACTTTTGGGATGAATTAGAGAGGAGACTGCGAGCCAGGCCTTCTCTTCCAACATCAGTGCCTGACCTCACAAATGCGCTTCTGGAAGAATGGTCAAACATTCCCATAGACACACTCCTAAACCTTGTGGACAGCCTTCCCAGAAGAGTTGAAGCTGTTATAGCAAAGGGTGGACCAACTCAATATTGAACCCTACGGACTAATGCCCTGTACACACGGTCGGACATTGATCGGACATTCCGACAACAAAGTCCATGGATTTTTTCCGACGGATGTTGGCTCAAACTTGTCTTGCATACACACGGTCACACAAAGTTATCGGAAAATCCGATCGTTCTGAACGCGGTGACGTAAAGCACGTACGTCGGGACTATAAACGGGGCAGTAGCCAATAGCTTTCGTCTCTTAATTTATTCTGAGCATGCGTGGCACTTTGTGCATCGGATTTGTGCACACACGATCGGAATTTCCGACAACGGATTTTGTTGTCGGAAAATTTTATAGCAAGCTCTCAAACTTTGAGTGTCGGAAATTCCGATGGAAAATGTGTGATGGAGCCTACACACGGTCGGAATTTCCGACAACAAGGTCCTATCACACATTTTCCATCGGAAAATCCGACCGTGTGTACGGGGCATAAGACTGGGATGCCATTAAAGTTAATGTGCGTGTAAAGGCAGGTGTCCCAATACTTTTGGTAATATAGTGTATGTGTGTCTCTGTTTTGTGGTGGGAACGCACTCATTCATGCCCCTTCCAGTATGGTAACCACGATGTCACCAACATCATATTGACACCAAAATCCCATCATACTGCTAAAACAGTTGGGCACATTTAAACAATAAAAAAAAAATCAGGACCAGCAAGTGACCACTCCTCATCATCACGCCACAGCAGAGCAGAATAAAAAGAAAAGCTCTACTCCAATGATGTCCGTCCCTTACTAAGCAGTTTTCAAGTTGTGTTGTCATCCATTATGATGTGTTGGTGGAAGTAGAGATAGATACAACAATTTTCGGGGTATCAGGCCCTGGCAGCCATATTGAATTATTTACCGCTGCTAGGAAAGCAGATAAATGTTACAGTATATTGTTTCCAGCAGCATCTTGTTGCCCTGATTTCCATTAGACGGAGTACTTCTTTAACTGGAATAGTTCTTTGCCTCTCTTTGGATACTTTCACAGCTGATCAGTGTGCGGAGTGTTTAATTAAATCAATCTAGGGAAAGTTAATGTACTTGACAAACACATGGCGGGCGAGTTTTCATAGCGGCTGACATATGTTAGTACATAAATAAAACAGTTACTGAATGTGAAAGCTTTATTGTGCCGTAATCCTGACAAGTCTTACAAGAAGTGATGTGTTCATGGAGTGTGGAAAACGTTTTTTGAACACTTGTCTACATTGACGGAGCCATTCCGAGTTTCACGCAGTATCCATTCACTGCGTAGCCAATCGTTCCTTCATGGCAAATTTCCAGCACTTAGGCTTGTAATTTACAACACACGAGAGATCTGCAGTTACGCTAAAAGATTCCCAACTCGTATGCTGGGATATATCCATGTAACTGGTGCTGTGCGATGCATTCTCTCAGCATCTAGTTGTTATAGGTGGAGAGCATTAAAACTGAATTCTGGGTTAAGCAAATATTGTATAAATACATAGTTAAATAGTTACATAGTAGGTGAGGTTGAAAAAATACACAAGTCCATCAAGTCCAACCTATGATTCTAATTTTAATGAGTGGCCACGTGTCTTATTAAACTCCCTTCTGTGAAAAAGTTTTACCCCTATTGTGGGGTCACCAGTACAGTATTTGTATATTGAAATCATATCCCCTCTCAAGCGTCTCTTCTCCAGAGAGAATAAGTTCAGTGCTTGCAACCTTTCCTCATAACTAAGATCCTCCAGACTCTTTATTAGCTTTGTTGCCCTTCTTTGTACTCGCTCCATTTCCAGTACATCATTCCTGAGGACTGGTGCCAGAACTGGACAGCATACTCCAGGTGCGGCCGGACCACAGTCTTGTAGAGTGGGAGAATTGTTGTTTTATCTCTGGAGTTAATCCCCCTTTTAATGAATGCCAATATTCTGTTTGCTTTGTTAGCAGTAGCTTGGCATTGCATGCCATTGTTGATCATTTCCTAGGATCCCCAGGTCCTTTTCCATCTTAGGCTCCATTCACACTAGCGCGTTTTTTGATGCATTTTGCATTTTGCAGAAATGCATGGGAATTTTTTAACATGGGATCCTATGGAACATGTTCACATCAATGCCTTTTTGTACCTCTGCGTTTTTGGAAAGGGTCAGGGACTTTTTTTCATGCAAAAAGCAGCGTTTTGCATGTAATGGATTTCAATGGACAAGCATCAAAAACGCAAGTGCGCCGTTTTTGCAGCGTTTTTGGTGCGTTTTTGGTGCGTTTTTGCCGTTTTTTTTTTTTTTTTTTGTAATTTTTTTTTTTTTTGTAATTTTTTTTTAAGACTGTAAAAAAAAAATGAAAAAAAAAAAAAAAAAACGCAAAACGCAAATCGCGGCAAAAACGCCGCAAAAACGCCGCAAAAACGCTACAAAAACGCTGCTCAAAAACATGGCAAGCATGAAAGAAAAACCTCCAAAAACGCTCAAAAGCAACATGCATAGGTGTGAATCGAGCCTCAGATTCCCCCAGAGGTTCTCCCCCCAGTGAGTAGATTGTATTCATATTTTTGCCACCCAAATGCATTATTTTACATTTTTCTACATTAAACCTCATTTGCCATGTAGTTGCCCACCCCATTAAATGGGTTGTAAAGGTAAACATTTTTTCACCTTAATGCATTCTATGCATTAAGGTGAAAAAACTTCTGACAATACCGCCGCCCCCAGCCCCCCCCGTTTTACTTACCTGACGCCTCGAAAGTCAGCTTCTCGTTCCTGACATCTATTCCTCCGCTCACCCTGGCCGCTGATTGGCTACAATGGATGGATTGGAAGCAGCGCAGCCATTGGCTCGCGCTGCTGTCAATCACATCCAATGACGCGGCGCGCTGGGGGGCGGGGCCGAGTGATACAGTGAGTGGCTATAGCCGCCAGCTGTATCACGGGAGCGCGCCCGCAATAACGAACCACCATGCGAGGGAGCTCGCATTAAGGTGGTTAGTTATTGCGGGGAGGAGCTGAGACAGCCGCCGAGGGACCCCAGAAAAGCAGGTTCGGGGCCACTCTGTGCAGAACGAGCTGCACAGTGAAGGTAAGTATAACATGTTTGTTATTTTTTAAAAAAAAAAATTTTACCTTTACAACCCCTTTAATTTGTTCAGATCTTTTTTTATACAAGAGTCACGTATATTCTCACTTGTTATGCTTTGCGTATTTCTTCCAGATCTGTGCAGTAATACAGTGTGAAATTTGATCTCTGTGCAAAGACCAGTCACTGCTGCTCTCTCTGCTTGTGCAAGGTGACTGGTCTTGTATCCGCCCCCTCTGCAGGAAGCCTGTAGTGGGTGGAGTCTGCTGGGCCCCTCCCACAGCTCTGCCCTGTCTGCACAGAGAGCAGAGTTGTGCATGTAGACCAGAGATGGCTGCAAAAAAAGCTGTACTGAAATACTAGATGAAAACTAAAAAAAATAACAGCAAAATAAAACACTATGGATAAAAAAAATAGAGTAGATTTTTTTTAACCACTTCAGCCCCGGAAGGATTTGCCCCCTTAATGACCAGACCATTTTTTGCGATACGGCACCGCGTCGCTTTAACTGACAATTGCGGTCGTGCGATGCTGAACGCAAACAAAATTGATGTCTTTTTTTCCCACAAATAGAGCTTCCTTTTGGTGGTATTTGATCACCTCTGCGGTTTTTATTTTTTGCGCTATAAACAAAAAAAGAGTGACAATTTTGAAAAAAAAAGCAATTTTTTAACTTTTTACTATATTAAATATCCCCCCTAAAAAATATAAAAAACTAATTTCTTCCTCAGTTTAGGCCGATATATATTCTTGCCACAAAAAATTACAATAAGCGTATATTGATTGGTTTGCGCAAAAGTTATAGCGTCTACGAAATAGAGAATAGATTTATGGAATTTTTATTATTATTATTTTTTTTTACTAGTAATGGCGGTGATCTGCGATTTTTAGCGGGACTGCGACATTGCGGCGGACAGATTGGACGCTTTTGACACATTTTTTGGACCACTGACATTTATACAGTGATCAGTGCTATAAAAATGCACTGATTACTGTGTAAATGTCACTGGCAGGGATTAACACTAGGGGGCGATCAAGGGGTTAAATGTGTTCCCTCGTGAGTGTTTCTAACTGTGGGGGGGATGTGACTGACTAGAGCAGGGATATGCAATTAGCGGACCTCCAGCTATTGCAGAACTACAAGTCCCATGAGGCATAGCAAGACTCTGACAGCCACAAGCATGACAACCAGAGGCATGATGGGACTTGCAGTTTTGCAACAGCAGGAGGTCCACTAATTGCATATCCCTGGACTAGAGGATGAGCCAGTTCGCTGCCCCTAGCTAGTAGGAAGAGACGATTTGTTTACAAACACACACATCCCCGTTCTGGCTCTCGTGCCCGCGATCGCACGTGGCAGGCGGACATTGCGCCCCTGGCCACGCGCATCGGGTCCCCCGCCATGCAGCGGGCGCGCGTGCGCCCACTATAGCTGTTTAAAGGGCCGACATACAGCTACTTCAATTTGCGCAGGAGAGCCGACCTGCCGCAGTAGAATGACGACGGCTGGTCGGCTAGTGGTTAAGCAAATTTAAAGTAGTTCAAATACCAACATTTTGAGATTTCTACTGCGTCAAGATTTCACTGATGGAGAAATGAATTTCGACTATGTCACTCCACTCATCTCTACTTTAAAGTGTGCACCCTATGTCTTTACAAACCCAGATATTACAGGCTGCCTGTAGTAAAATTACATAAGGGGCGGACACAAGACCAATCACCTGCAGAGAGAGCAATTACAGGAAGCTCCTGCACAGAGGCAAGTTTCACACTGGATTACTGCACAGATCTGGAAGAAATACACAAAGAGCATCAAAATTCAAGTAAGAATACACATAACTTGTATTTAGCTAATTTTTGCTTATCCCGGAATAAATCTTTAAAGGCCCGTACACACGATCAGAAACTCTGAAGATAAATTTTGTCCGATGAACGATCTGCCGATTTTCTGATCGTTCGTATGCTGCTTTTGACAGCCGATTACGACTTTTCGGCAGACAAAAAACTGGATGTGCAGGTTTGAAAATTTTTTGTCTGATGTGTCCACAATGTCCAATTTTCTTTTCATTAGCACGGTATTCTGACAAAAAAAAAAAATCTGAAGAGCAAGACTAGGCATGCTAAGAAAAGAAAGAACACATTACGTCACTTCTGACGTTGAATTTTCTGATGGTGAGTACCCTTCACTTTCGATTTGAGACTAGCATCAAACAAAAAACTAACGAAAAATTTGTCCAATAATCTGACCGTGTGTACAAGGCTTGGCTCCGTTCACACCTGAGTGTAGCAGAATCCTGGGAAGGAATGAGCTACAAATGAGCCAAAACACACAACACCCATTTAGCTTTCATTCATTGTTAATGGCACCCCAAATGCACTAAAGTAGGTGTTTTGTTTTGCAAAATGTCCAAACAAACGCACAAAAACATGCCAAAGTTGGCTTTAAAAAAGGGTACAGGAGCTACTTTGACGTGTTATTGGAGCAGAGGGCAGCCAATTCAAGTGAATGGAGTCACTCCAAAAATGAGCAAAAATCTTGCAAAAAAACCCAATGCTCCCATGTCGCTCAGATGTGAACGGGGCCTAAAAGAGGGACTGCACCGCCAGAGTCCTTTGTGAGAATTCAACAGGCAACATCCATAGCTACTAACCTTAGGAAAAAAATACCATCTTTGAATTGTCTGGAAATATTATAAGAAATTATCTGGCGAACCAACCCACAGGTGCCCACCCAAAACTGAATAATACTTTGAGTTTCTGTGGAAATAAAATGTAGTGAACCTATTAAGGATTCCATTAGAGATACTAATGTGCCATTTTGTCAACAGTTGCAAGGTGCACAGTGAAAAAATTAATTGGGCACGTTTTGGCGTGATGAGTGTCCTGCATCCATCTCTATACGTCTTTTAAATATGTGTAAGGTGAGAATGGTAGCCGTATCCTCTAGCGCTGGAGAATACTTAAGGTGTGATAAAAATCTTGGTGACCTGAAGCTATCTCTATCTCTACTTTATCTGTCATGTTTGATTGCTGCCCTGGCTGATTGTTTATGTTATAAGACAAATGATGAGGATTCTCCAACCTGATACAGTATTAGATAATAAGACAAGGATTAATGTACAAATACTGGTGAAGCAACTGCTGGTGGAAAAGGTACAGCAAGTCCTGGGTGCAGTGAAGACAGAGATGGGGAATAAACAAAGGTTCCTGTGCCATGATAATGGAATTTGTGGTGAGTGTGCCACATTAACTAAGCAGATAGACCTGTTTCCAGTCTATCTGCGAAACAAACGCAAATTTTAATGTCAGAGTGAAATAGAGACTGGAACAGGGTCTGTATCTAAGTAACAACGGGATTGCAGCAGTTTTCAGTACAGAAAATGACTGCGGATCCCCACCATATCAGACCTGACATCCAGGATGTCAACTGTAATCTGTGCATGAGCAGAGTCCCGCAGACTACTAACCCTCCTCCTTCCTCGCGCACTCAGCTGAGTAGGGAAGGGGATCGGAGGATGAAGCTCCAGCTAAACTGGTCTATGCCATGTCTGTCACAGACACAGCATAGAACAGGGAGCAGATTCTAAGACAGGGGTCGGCAACCTATGGCCCTCGGGCCATACCCGGCCCGCCACCGCTAAATGTCCGGCCTGTCAGTGCATGTGATGAATTCACATTCTCCTGGCCCGTGGACATTTTAAGTAAGAGCAGAGCAGGGAGCAGAAAGCTGAGTGAGAACATGGGAGCGACACCCAGCAGCGCTGATAAGACAGCCAGAGCTTCAGGGGTTAACTTTCCAGGTGATTGGTTGCTAGGTGGTCCTAGAAACCAATCACCAGCTTTTTAATATAAATAATTAACTGCAGAAGCTAGTGCCGGTTCACACAGGGGCGGCACGACTTGCAGGTCGCCTCAGCGAGGCGACCTGCAAACGACTTCCGAGGCGACTTGCAAAACGACTTCTGTACAGAAGTCTATGTAAGTCGCCCCAAGTCGCCCCCAAAGTAGTACAGGAACCTTTTTCTAAGTCGGAGCGACTTGCGTCGCTCCTATTAGAACGGTTCCGTAGCACAGAACGGGAGGCGACTTGTCAGGCGACTAGGTCGCCTGACAAGTCGCCCCTATGTGAACCGGCACTCCCGCTGTCTTATCAGTGCTGCTGTGTGTCTCTCCTGTGTTCCGCTCCCTTCTCCGCTCTGCTCTGTCTCCCTCTCTGCATGGGGCAAGGTAAGATAGGGCAGAGCTGTGTGGGGGTGGGGGGGTTGCGTAATATGCAGGGGGTGTGAGTAGGGTGGGCTGTGTAATATGCAGGGGGGGCTGTATAATGTAGAGGGGTCCAGAGGTACAGGGGCTGTGTAATGTAAAGGGGTCCAGAGGTGCGGGGGGCCGTGTAATGTAAAGGGGTCCAGAGGTGCAGGGCCGTATAACGTAATGGGGTCCAGTGGTGCATAGGCAGGGCCGTCTTTACCGCGGGGCAAAAGGGGCATCTGCCCAGGGCCCTGTCATTGTTGGGGGCCCTGCGCTGCCCGTCCCTTAAACCCTGCACACTGCCCGCCGGAGTTCGGCCACCTCCGGTGCTGGTCGCATGCTGGCTGCTCGCTACTGTCACTTGGAAATACACAAGCACGGCTTGTGTATTTCCAAGTGACAGCGCTTCTCTTCCGGCGGCTGTTCTCATCCCTCGGGGACACACACGATCTATGAGAGCAGAGGAGGAAGGGGGCGGGGACTCTGCACAGGGGAAGCTGTTTCTGGGACTGGCAGGTTCCACGGACATCGGAGGACAACATGCTGTGAGTACACAGAGTTTTCCTCTGTATGGGGGATGGGGGCTTTGTGGGAGGACAGCCTTGTACTTAGGGAGAGTGGAGCTCTGTATTGAAATCTGGGTGGGAGGAGAGCTGTGCACTTCTGCACTCTGCACCCACCTTACTCTGCACTCTGCACCCACCTCACTCTGCACCCACCTCACTCTGCACTCTGCACCCACCTCACTCTGCACCCACCTCACTCTGCACTCTGCACCCACCTCACTCTGCACCCACCTCACTCTTCACTCTGCACCCACCTCACTCTGCACCCACCTCACTCTTCACTCTGCACCCACCTCACTCTGCACCCACCTCACTCTGCACTCTGCACCCACCTCACTCTACACCCACCTCACTCTTCACCCACCTCACTCTGCACCCACCTCACTCTGCACTCTGCACCCACCTCACTCTGCACCCACCTCACTCTTCACTCTGCACCCACCTCACTCTGCACCCACCTCACTCTGCACCCACCTCACTCTTCACTCTGCACCCACCTCACTCTGCACCCACCTCACTCTGCACTCTGCACCCACCTCACTCTACACCCACCTCACTCTTCACCCACCTCACTCTGCACCCACCTCACTCTGCACTCTGCACCCACCTCACTCTGCACCCACCTCACTCTTCACTCTGCACCCACCTCACTCTGCACCCACCTCACTCTGCACCCACCTCACTCTGCACTCTGCACCCACCTCACTCTGCACCCACCTCACTCTTCACTCTGCACCCACCTCACTCTGCACTCTGCACCCACCTCACTCTGCACCCACCTCACTCTTCACTCTGCACCCACCTCACTCTGCACCCACCTCACTCTGCACTCTGCACCCACCTCACTCTACACCCACCTCACTCTTCACTCTGCACCCACCTCACTCTGCACCCACCTCACTCTGCACTCTGCACCCACCTCACTCTGCACCCACCTCACTCTGCACTCTGCACCCACCTCACTCTGCACCCACCTCACTCTGCACTCTGCACCCACCTCACTCTGCACCCACCTCACTCTGCACCCACCTCACTCTGCACTCTGCACCCACCTCACTCTGCACCCACCTCACTCTGCAATCTGCACCCACCTCACTCTGCACCCACCTCACTCTTCACTCTGCACCCACCTCACTCTGCACCCACCTCACTCTGCACCCACCTCACTCTGCACCCACCTCACTCTGCACCCACCTCACTCTGCACCTACCTCACTCTGCACTTTGCACCCACCTCACTCTGCACCTACCTCACTCTGCACTCACCTCACTCTGCACCCACCTCACTCTGCACCCACCTCACTCTGCACCCACCTCACTCTGCACCCACCTCACTCTGCACCTACCTCACTCTGCACTTTGCACCCACCTCACTCTGCACCTACCTCACTCTGCACTCACCTCACTCTGCACCCACCTCACTCTGCACCCACCTCACTCTGCACCCACCTCACTCTGCACCCACCTCACTCTGCACCTACCTCACTCTGCACTCTGCACTCTGCACCCACCTCACTCTGCACCCACCTCACTCTGCACCCACCTCACTCTGCACCCACCTCACTCTGCACTCTGCACCCACCTCACTCTGCGCCCACCTCACTCTGCACTCTGGACCCACCTCACTCTGGACCCACCTCACTCTGCACCCACCTCACTCTGCACCCACCTCACTCTGCACCCATCTCACTCTGAACTCTGCACTCACCTCACTCTGCACCCACCTCACTCTGCACTCTGCACCCACCTCACTCTGCACCCACCTCACTCTGCACCCACCTCACTCTGGACCCACCTCACTCTGGACCCACCTCACTCTGGACCCACCTCACTCTGGACCCACCTCACTCTGCACCCACCTCACTCTGCACCCACCTCACTCTGCACCCACCTCACACTGCACTCTGCACCCACCTCACTCTGCACTCTGCACCCACCTCACTCTGCACTCTACACCCACATCACTCTTCACCCACCTCACTCTGCACCGACCTCACCTCTGCACCCACCTCACCCTACACTCTGCACCCACCTCACTCTGCACCCACCTCACCCCTGCACCCACCTCACCCCTGCACCCACCTCACCCCTGCACTCTGCACCCACCTCACCCTACACTCTGCATCCACCTCACCCCTGCACTCTGTACCCACCTCACTCTTCACTCTGCACCCACCTCACTCTGCACCCACCTCACTCTGCACCCACCTCACCCCTGCACTCTGCATCCACCTCACCCCTGCACTCTGCATCCACCTCACTCCTGCACCCACCTCACTCTGCACTCATCTCACTCTGCACCCACCTCACTCTGCACCCACCTTACCCCTGCATTCTGCACCCACCTTACCCCTGAACTCTGCATCCACCTCACCCCTGCATTCTGCACCCACCTCACTCTGCACTCATCTCACTCTGCACTCTGCACCCACCTTACTCTGCACCCACCTCACCCCTGCATTCTTCACCCACCTTACCCATGCACTCTGCATCCACCTAACCCCTGCACTTTGCACCCACCTCACCCCTGCACTCTGCACCCACCTCAGTCCTGCACTTTGCACCCACCTCACCCCTGCACTCTGCACCCCCCTCAGTCCTGCACTCTGCACCCACCTCAGTCCTGCACCCACCTCACCCCTGCACTCTGCACCTACCTCACCCCTGCACCCACCTTACTCCTGCACTCTGCATCCACCTCACCCCTGCACTCTGTAGACACCTCACTCTGCACCCACCTCACCCCTGCACTCTGCACCCACCTCAGTCCTGCATTCTGCACCCACCTCAGTCCTGCATTCTGCACCCACCTCAGTCCTGCACTCTGCACCCACCTCAGTCCTGCATCCTGCACTCACCTCAGTCCTGCACCCTGCGCCCACCTCACTCCTGCACTCTGCGCCCACCTCACCCCTGCACTCTGCACCCACCTCACCCCTGAACTATGCACCCACCACACCCCTGCACTCTGCACCCATCACTCCCCTACACTCTGCACCCACCTCACCCCTGCACTCACCTCACTCTGCACCCACCTCAGCCTTGCACTCTGCACCCACCTCAGTCCTGCACTCACCTCACCCCTGCACTCTGCACCCACCTCACCCCTGCAATCTGCACCCACCTCACCCCTGCACTCTGCACTCACCTCACTCTGCACCCACCTCACCCCTGCAATCTGCACCCACCTCACCCCTGCACTCTGCACTCACCTCACTCTGCACCCACCTCAGTCCTGCACTCTGCACCCACCTCAGCCCTGCACCCACCTCACCCCTGCACTCTGCACTCACCTCACCCCTGCACTCTGCACTCACCTCACCCCTGCACTCTGCACCCACCTCACCCCTGCACTCTGCACCCACCTCACCCCTGCACTCTGCACAAAGCGCACCCCCAACCCTGCACTCTGTACATAGTGCACCCCTCAATGCTAGTGCAGTTTGGCCATACCCGCAATTTGCACTGAGAGGTTATGATGTGTAGTAACCTCTAGCAACTAATCTGTAAACTGTAATGATGTGTTGTAATCTCTGGCAGCCAATCACAATCGTTGCCTGATCTGCTGCAGTAAACTCATTTTGAGTCTAGCTGGGGGGGCCCCAATAAAATCTTTGCCCAGGGCCCAATCAATATTAAAGACGGCCCTGTGCATAGGCTGTGTAATGGAAGGGGGTCCAGAGGTGCAGGGCTGTATAATGTAAAGGGGTCCAGAGGTGCGGGGGGCTGTGTAATGTAAAGGGGGTGAACCGGCTTTGTATTAGTGAAGCACCTTAAAGTGAGGTAAACCTGTACTGTTATTATTATTATGTTAGGATTATTATTATTGTTATTTACTAGCAGGTGAATGCGGCCCTCCATGCATTCACATACATTGAATCCGGCCCTTAAGTGGAAAAAGGTTGCTGACCCCCTAAGAGCAGCACCTTAAAAGCAGCATCTGCTCTATTTTTTTGGTTTACAAGAGTGGTGCAGGCATAAAGTCTGCACCACTCTTTGTTAATTCCTCACAAACTATTGGGAACCTTTCCCTTGAGGAAGGCAGACACAACTAACCAGCCCTTCTATGTTAAGGACAGGTTTCTGTAGACTAAAGAGAGTGTGCCATGGTGCCACATTTATTGGTAGGCATGGTGAAGAGTGGATGTTGCTAAAGGATATGGATTATTATGGCCACTGCCAAATTTATAATGAAGCAAAAGAGGCAATTGTCTCGGGGTCCCTAAGAGCCCTTTCACACTGGGGCGGTTTGCAGGCGCTATTGCGCTAATAATAGCGCCTGCAAACCGACCCGAAAGTGCCGCTACTTTCATTCCAGTGTGAAAGCCCCGAGGGCTTTCACACTGGAGCGATGCGCTGGCAGGACGGTAAAAAAAGTCCTGCCAGCAGCATCTTCGGAGCGGTGAAGGACGGCGCGGCTATACCGCCGGTAAAACGCCGCTAATAATAGCGGCGTTTTACCGCCGACACCGCCCCCGCCCCAGTGTGAAAGGGCTCTAACTGAAGGGGTATCCTCTAAACAAAAATATAATACAAATGTATTTCTTTTCCTAAAATGTATCTTTGGAAGTAATATTTTGCCTGCAACCATCTGTAATAGTTGTTATATTATATCAATTGTAAAATAATTTTGGCGGTTCAAGCAAACCATGCATAAAGTGCTCACATCCACAAGGAAGCTAGCCTACAATTTTGTGTTTGGAATCTGTGTTTGGGGTGTCATTAGGAATATATTGACAACTGCAGCCAATCACACAGCCAGTGTGTTGTGAGCGTGACTCGGTTGAATTGATGATAGGCAACTTCTATCCTCATATTGATTAGTGGTTCCAAATTAATAATAACTACTGCAGTAGGGAACAGACACAAAAGATACGCTCAGCATCTTTCCAAATTACTGTTCTGCTTTATTATGACGCAATTGAAGGTTTTTATGCACATGATTACGTAGGTATCACATTAATATTACAATTGTACGTTTATGGTAACAAGGGGCGTTACATAGGCAGGCTTATTCTAATCAGGACTCAAAAGAATGTAAACATTTACTGAAAACATTATTAGTGCCGTGTGCACAGTGAGGGCAGAGTGCAATACATACAAAATACAATACAATTATATACAGAACTTACAAATTTCCATTACAGTCTCCCCTCTTTTGATCAATATTTTGATCACTAACCATACCTGCTATCACCTTTAACCTGGAACCTCCACACGCTTAGGTGGAGGTAGTCCTGGCCAAAGAGGCAAAAAACTCCATTGTGGAGAAAATAGCTGAGCAACTTTTTCATTACCAAATGACTTTTCATTGTGAAAAACAAATGATTGATAAGACATATGTACAGAGTACTGGCTGTACACTCCTGTGGCCAGAATGGCCTTCTAGCTTAATTGTTGGCATGCTGACTTATCAGCATATGTAAACACAGACAATTCTACATAAAATGGAAGACGTACAAAAGACAAATATGACTTCAACATGGCTAAACTATTTTTCAAATATATATATCCCTTACAATTAAATTAACTGAATCAAAAAGTACCCTAGACTGTGATCACAAGAGGGAAACAAATCAAACAGAGATTTCTTTAATTTAGTCATTTTTGCAGTGTCTGGTGTGGATCCAGGTGACTTTTCCTTCAAGTTTTGCAAAAACTGTACATGAAATAGATGCTGTATTGAGTCTCCAAACATTTCCTTATATATAAATGTCTCTTAAAAATCCACAAGTCACCTGGCTTTAGTTTTAGATCCTTCCAAACTTTTAGGATCTGGAATTGGGGAGAAAACACATAAATGAGTTTGTCAAAAACCTTAAAAGATCAGCAACATTCTCTATGAGATCCGAATGAAGGACTTCAGCTGCTGAGACAAAATATAAGCAAGTGAGTAACACACTCCCAAACCAAATCCCATAGGGAGAGAGTCCAACATCCCCCTTAGGGGCTTCATAAAATATAAGAAAACATTCAGGCAAAAGTTTTCTAGTTTCTTACTCTACTTTGTCTGATACATTGTAGACAGTAGGGGGTGTAAAAATAAAACCTCAAAACTTCTAGTAAGGACTCTCCTATAAAAAATGATTTCCTCTGTTACTCTCTGTACTTTCTGGCACTCTGTACTTACAAACTACTTCTGATAACACTTTTTACTGTGGCCTTTGCAGTAGCATTTGCCACTGGACATCCAAAAAACATGTCCATACAGACAAAATGCATACTCGTAAGATCCTAACTTGGGCATCTGGATATTTCTTTTATGTAATCTCTGGGAGGGATGTTCAGCTTTTGGTAACACCTTTGGTAACAGGTAAAACAAGAAGTGGTATGTTATAAAAATAACTGTGGAGAACCCTGGCTCTATCCCACGCTCATTTACTAAGGCAGCCATAACTGCTTGTGACTCATGACACGGTCCATGTGTCAAGCTGAAGGGAAAAGAGTGGCTGGCAGACATAAATGATCACCTTTTCCAAAGTCCTGTTTCATAAGAAGTTGCCCCCTGTGGACCACTTGTTCTTCTCGTTCTGGGGTCCTTAAAGTTGAATTATTAATCCCAGCTATACTGGGCCAGAACTAGGGTGGAATCTGTGAGTTGCACAGACCCATCAAGTGTCCGGGGCTGTAAATGCAGCATCCTTAGTCACCTGGTCTGCTTCCATGTGTGAAAGTTAATATGGCTACCTCAGCAAGAACCTGGAAGGCTGAAAACAGCCGATCAAATTAACTTAGCATGCTTTATTGGTTTACCTGCCGAAGTAAAAACAAACTTCTGGCCCTTTAAATGGAACCAAAAGCTCTCTATATCTCGACTATCTATATAAATATACACTCTTTTTACAGCTCACAGGCTTTGCTAAAACATGGAGCTCTGTTTCTTGAGCTGGGGAAAAAGGATCCAATGACTTTGAATACAGAGTATCCTTCTGGGTGATAAACTGCATACTCAAATCTACAAAAAATTAAATATCTGGGTCTTCAGGGAGTGTGTCCCGCACTGGGCTCACAGCAGCTGATTCCTACACCATCAATTTAACACATGTGTCTTTTCCTTTCTTTTGAATAAATGTACGCGTTTTTCATTGTTAGATTTGTACATAAACAAACTCATATTTTAAACCTTTCATTAAACAAACATTTAGTTAGCTGTATATTTGCTGCACAGAATGTCGGACCATTAAAAATTAAATGTTTGACCAAAACAATATCTAACTTTGTCTAATAGCACCTTTGCATAAAAGCTGCAGCTCTGATATATCGGGATGAACCCTTCATTACTGGGTCCAGCTTGCATAAATATATTACAATGGCTTGTTTTCTATCACGCTATTTGTGTAAGAACTCCAGTCTCATGTTTCAAAAGACAACTTTTTCCTGGCAATATTATAATAAATGATAACAATACCCTGCGGTCATGGAGAGATGCCCATAAATCCAAAATATTCTTCTGCTTATACCACTGTACTTACAAGGAAAAGGGGCACATCATTTCACAATCCACACATTCTGCTTTGGATTTCAAAAATAAAAATAAATAAAAACAAAAGGATCAACAATCTGTATGATGGACCAGAAAGCATCAAAAACTATAAAACAACTGGCTGCAGGTGACATCTATCCTAACAGGGTGTGTGGACTTGATGTGATGGGTCTGTTATATTTAAATTTTATTTATAACAACTCTCACATCATGGACTGACATCAAGTTATTATCAAGAACCTTGAAATTTCATTTTTGTAGAAAAACTTCTTATGTATCCCATCCATCTTGGCTTTGTTAAATATTATGGCAGCTGTATTCCAAATAACAACCTCATCTTAATCTTTTTTTCTCTCAATAAGGGCTTATTGAATAAATGTAAAATTACAAAATTGTTATCTTAATCTAAACTAATCTCATTCATTACAAATTTCCCCAATAACCTGAATTTCATTTCCAACCAAAGGTTGTCTAAACCAGTTTCAATATATCTATATTATTAATAAAATTGTTAAACTCATATTAGAAATTAATACTCATTATTACTTAATTTTACTTAATTTCCCTTTTTTAAATGCACTGTTTCCACTATCAAAGGATATTCAATTTGTGTAATACACGGTTAAATGTAACCTTCATTTTACCATGTTTGGAAAACAGATTCAAAATAATTGTGATCACATTGTTTACCATTAGATTCGTTAACCCGGCACATTTTGTTATAAATGTTTTGTCTAAAAAACAGAAATTGGCATGGTGTCCTTCCAGCTTATCACTGACCACATTCTTTCAGGAGAGCACAAAGGAGGGGGTCACATCTGCGTACATGACACACACAAGCAATAGAACTAAAGGTCCCAGCATTCGCACACACATACACCAATATCTCTCTAAAATCGCTTACATTTTTCCCATTTGTACACAACACATGCATATCATTCTCTCAATTTCTTTTAATTCTTTAATATTTCCCTGCCTAAATTCTGCTTTCCTTATTTTGTTTAAATAACTTTTATATCTAGCTTCTATGATTCTATGATCAGATGGGGAGCCACAGTGCTCATCCCATCTTCCCTCTCTGACAACATATAAAGTATTCTGTTTTACCTCTCATTTCTCTGTTTCTGACTCTAATCGTTGTAGTGCCTGACCCCAAATTCATCCCACAACTTAACATGAAAATGTCCCTTTCTGTCTAGTGTTTATTGTCACCCTTAATCCATCCTGCTCACATAGATAGCTGTTTCTCTAGCTGTTTACTCTGCATGATTCTTAGTCCCTGTGGACCTTGGTAACCCAGTTACCCATTGTGGATCACTGTCCACTTTACCCAATAATCTAGGGGCTCAGTATAGGCGGAACCGCACCTTCAGTTCATATATAGCGCTCCTCTTGCGCTGGGCATTTTTGAGGGTCTCTTACCCTTCATTCCCTTACTTAATTTAATGCCCATAATGACTGGCCAGTCTTCTCTCTTCTCTACTTGTGCCTATACCCTCTTGCCTCTAAACTACTTTATCTAGCAGATTTACTACATATACCTGTGAACAGCACTATTATTCCCTTTCTTATCTATAACACTCCGATGGACAATAGACAGGGACAACATAACATATAACCACCAATCAATACAGTTCGATTAAGGGGAGTAAAATAGGTACCCTTTGTCCCGAAAATGCCTTACCGATCAAGGAAGTCTGATAACTCAAATGTAAGCAAAAAGCTTACCTCAGCCGGCTGATTATCAGAAATTCCCGGATCGTCTCAAGCTCCTCGTTTCGGATACTCAGGGTCACCTGGAATCCCCTCCTAAGGCAAAGCTCGCCATGCTGACTCGGTTGAATTGATGATAGGCAACTCCTATCCTCATATTGATTAGTGGTTCCAAATTAATAATAACTACTGCTGTAGGGAACAGACACAAAAGATACGCTCAGCATCTTTCCAAATTACTGTTCTGCTTTATTATGACGCAATTGAAGGTTTTTATGCACATGATTACGTAGGTATCACATTAATATTACAATTGTACGTTTATGGTAACAAGGGGCATTACATAGGCAGGCTTATTCTAATCAGGACTCAAAAGAATGTAAACATTTACTGAAAACATTATTAGTGCCGTGTGCACAGTGAGGGCAGAGTGCAATACATACAAAATACAATACAATTATATACAGAACTTACAAATTTCCATTACAAGCGCAATGTGGAAAACGCGGATGGAATGTTACTTTCTGGCACCATGTTCTGGTGTGAACCAGCACTTAAACCTTTCTATGCATGTATTACTTATGTAAATAAAATGCAATAAATGGACTTTGATGTGTAAATTTGATGATATGTTGTATATTTTAATTCCTATTTATGAGGGGAACACAGAACCTGAAGTTCAATGTGCTCTCCAAGGTCTCTAAGGCCCTGATTATGGCATGACCTTTCATATCTTTCTTATCTTCATATCTTCCAGTACCCTATAAAGATTCGTGGTTGTAAGAGTTTAGTCACATGACACCTCAGAGACAAAAAGAAAATTAGCGCTGGGAGGCTTCCCTCTGCTAGACGCAGTGATATCAGGTGTAAAAGGGGAGCAGGTATCAATATTATGCCCAACATGTGTCACTGACTGCAATTCCCACTCTGATTGATGTCTGCTAGAAAAGTATCTCCACCAATGTCCAACCTTTCTTATTGGAATTGGCTTTGGGGGCAAATTTACCCGCCCCCTCTTAAATCCAGTTCTACTCTGGCGAGATATGGACCACATTTCTGGGCCTACAGTATGAAATCAAGGCCCAGTACTTGTATTTACTGAAATGTGCATGGAGTTGGGGTGTAGATTTACACCTCCAAAGCATTCCCAAATGAGGGGGAATATAAAGACTTAGGTTTGTAAAAGTGGAGCTCCAGTCTCTTAAGTAAAAATTACAAACTTTTAATAAACAGCCACTCATCTGTCCCATCATCCAGCGGTGTGCTCAACCCAGTCGTGTTCTCCCTGTGTCCTTCCTCGCCAGCATTTTTACTATTTACTTCCACTTCTGATCTCCTAAGGTGCTCAGAGCAGAAGTAGGAGTGGGTACCTGTCAAAATCAGGTACCCGCTCCCCCTCCCGCCAGGGAGGAGGCCTTAAAGGGGAACTTCCCCTTTTGGGTAGAGATCCACTTTAAGGCTGCCCACTCATTTAAATGGCCTGCCTAATGCACCAAAGAAGGCAGTGCACCACACCCCAACACATGTTGGTGCCTTGAGCTGTGCTGCAATGGACATTAGTCTGCAAGGTATGTGGGTGGGGAGCAGTGCAGTGCGGCGGCAATAATACACTCAGTCACAGTGCAATGAACTTATATTGAAATAATGCAGACAATTCAAATACCCCGGTGGGAGGGCATCCCAGCTGGGAACACTCACAGTTCCAACAATGTGTAGGATTCAGCCAAACTGACATTGTCTGTAGAGAGGGTTAGTATGCAGCCTGGCCGTCTTGTGCTTAAGCAGGCAGATGTCCAGAGAAGTCCTACACTTTCCCTCCTCATCAGAATCATATGGGGCGGCAGCATCCAATTGGATAGCTTCCCCAGTTACCTAGGAAACCATAGAGGGACCATGCTCCTCCTGACTTCCTCTCCAACTGCAGTGCAATTGCGTAAGAGCACTACCTGCACTGGAGAAAGTAGACTGCACCTGCCTTCAGGTATATGAAGTTGCCATTTATAAGGAATGTCACTACATCCAACCAACATTCATTTTTGAAAAACGATACAACATACCAATCCATAGTTTTACAGATGATAGCCTGCAAAATATTACTTCCCAAGATACAATATTATTTATTTCTTATAATTGTGTGTGTGTATATATATATATATATATATATATATATATATATATATATATATATATATTGTTTTATATAATTTTTGTGTAAAAGGGGTACCTTCTGTCAGGGGGGCCCGGGGCAATTTCCCCTTTTGCCCCCTTATAAATTCGGGCCTGATGAGGATGTGATATAATGGAGGCCTTGTGAATTGTGGTCTCTGCGCAACACAATACAGTAAATATGAATAACAAGTTTGTACTATAAATGATCGACAAATCAATGCTCAAACAAATGTGACATTTTTTGTTTTGTTTTTTACAAAAAATTCATAAATACATTTTATTTATGAAGCTTTTGTAAAAAAAACTTTTTTTTTCACGTTTGTTTAAGTATTGCTTTATCAATCATTTGCAGTATAAATTTGTTAGGTATATTTATTATGTGTTATCATATTGCGTGGCACTATGTGTGAATGCCACCTCTCCAATCAAAGGGGCGGGTATGGGTAACAGTCCCACCCATATCTGACATCACACCTCGGATCTGACAGGTGCAGTCTATCATCGTGGCTGCACAGTGCACACCCAGCCGGCTTGCTCGCCAATCCCTGACTGTACTGGATGTTCAGTAGCAATGGTTTACTGCAGGGTCCTATTGGGCTGGAAGTTACAAAGTAATCAACAACTGGAGTTATGCGGGACAAAGCCCCTGCACAGTGGGACTGCGGGACAGATGTGTGAATGCGGGAAAGTCCCACCCAATCTGGGACTGTTGGGAGGTATCTATTTGATATATTATAATGGAGCCCTTGCACCACATTCATTAAATCTCAGCACTATTTTCATTGTTAGTGACCAATTCAAACAGTTCTTTTTTGCATCACTTTTGCGCTATTGTTGAGGCAACGTCATAAAGAAATACAGCCATATCAGTGGAGTGAAGTGGAGTTAAATGAGACCTCTTCCATGTTGCAGTAAATTGTTGATTGTGTCACACGTGTAATTATTGTGTCTCATCTTTGAAACAATTCTGTGATAAAATTTGTCTTGACATTCCTCAGGAACTGAAACTTAATACGTTCCCATTACTCTCCCAGCTTCTCCAAACAGCTTCTCTGCCAGTAAATCTCAGCTTCTTCACAGGGGAGATGATGCTTGGGACCGTTCTGTCAAAGCTGCAACAAATTATACATGAATCTGTGGCAGGGTCCGCCATTTGTCGTATGGCCGTGAGACTAGGGCTGCCACCTCATCCCTTTAAAACCAAACACATATTAATTACACAGGTTCTGTGGCTAATAAAGGTGGTAATTAAACTCACTTGGTGCCTTATCTGCATTAAATTAGCCTCAGAACCTGTGGTATTCATATGTGTTCGGGTTTAAAGGGATGAGGTGGCTACCCTCACCCTGCGCTTTCTCAAGACTAAATATGACACATTTTATGAATTCCAGAGATAGACATAGGGTCCTTTCACACTGGGGCGGTTTGCAGGCGTTATTGCGCTAATAATAGCGCCTGCAAACCAACCCGAAAGTGCCGCTGCTTTGATTCCAGTGTGAAAGCCCCGAGGGCTTTCACACTGGAGCGGTGCGCTATCAGGACGGTAAAAAAAGTCCTGCTAGCAGCATCTTCGGTGCGGTGAAGGAGCTGAGTGTATACCGCTCCTTTACCGCTCCTGTCCATTTAAATCAATGGGACGGCGCAGCTATACCGCCGGCAAAGCGCCTCTGCAGAGGCGCTTTACGGTGGTTTTTAACCCTTTCTCGGCCGCTAGCAGAGGGTAAAACCGCCCCGCTAGCGGCCGAATACCGACGGTAAAGCGCCGCTTACAATAGCGGCACTTTACCGCCGACGCCGCCCCAGTGTGAAAGGCCCTAAAGTAAATATGGTGAAAAAAATTAGGGAATGGAGACTAGGCCTCAAATAGTTTTCCTCAGTATGTAGTAGTCAGCCGTGACAAATCTGAGGATTCACAATGTTTTCACCCCTTCATGGTGTATAAATCATCCTAGATTCCTCTCATTCACCAGAGACCTGACCTGGCCGTATTCTCTGGATGGTTGGCAGGTGTCCCTTATTGTGGAAGATAGCCCTGATATGTTCATAAGTGTAAAATGCAGGACTCGTTTACACTTGCGTTGGCCCTCTAAAGTGGGTTTGGTTTTCAGAGATCATTTAACAGGTACTGATGAGGCGCTATGTCACCTCCTCACCGCCTGTTTTTACCCCTAAAAGCCCGCACCACTGCGCTGCAACCACTTGCACTGAATGCAGTTGTGAGGCAGCTCCTTTCATTTAAATAGGTCGCGTTTGGCGGGAAATCTGGCCTCAAAACTCCCAGTCAGCATTCCCACATCCTGCCTTGTTGCAAGGGTGTGAAAAGGGATCGTTTTTGCTCCTGTAATGCTGGGAATGAATGTACAACAGTTTAATACATCCTAGTAACAAGGCAGGACGTGGGTATTGCTGATTTAGTTTTTAGGCCAGGCTTCTGTAGGGGCTTAAAAGCCTCACAACTATGGCAATAAAAATAATGAGCGTTTTATAAAGCTGTACAGTTTGTATTTAAATATCCACTGGGGTCGTTTGACTGCAGAGGCCGTTTTTATGAAAAAGTGAAGGCAGGTGTTAAACCACACCCCTATAATGTTTAGCCACACCCACTTTTCCTGCCATGCGTGTCACTTCCTTCTCACCTTATTAACTGCTCTCCAGGGCTGACACCTCTCAGAGGCCCATTGACGTAAGTATTAAAAATGGCGGTATTTTACCTCAGTTTTTATTTGTTTGTTTTTTTGTCAGTAAGGGAGCAACACCGTAGAAGCCGGTAAGCGTTCTATTTAGCATGACTGCCGAGTTGGTGGCTGGCGAAAATGTGTTGGGGCTTAGTCACACATGCAGCTATACTGCCGCCCCTCTGAAAAGCAATCTGTGGTGGATGCGGAGGGAGTTTGACAGGAGTTGTGGAGATGATTTACGCTTTTTTAACCCTAAAAATACCAAGCGACTGTGCCACAACCGCGATTGTGGTGTGGCCGCATTGTACATTGCCTTTAATGTACATTTCGTACTGCACTGTAAAACACGCGTTTTACTGCACATTACTCAAACAATGTGACTAGGCCCCTTGGCAAAGTAGCCTTGTGCACGTTCTGATTGACAAGACATGCATGTTTATGTATGTAGGTGAGGGAGACAGTGACAAACACCTTCTAGCAACAGCTTATCTTAGAGGGGTAAACAATAGCAATTAGCTTGGTAAATCCAGCCTGGCATATCCAATGGCATGCCCAGCATATATATTACCCGGGGCAGATCAATCTTAACCACTTAAGGACCAGAAAATTTTCCCCCTTAATGACCAGGCCTTTTTTTTGTGATACGGCACCACATCGCTTTAACTAACAATTGCGCATTCGTGAGACATTGTACTCAAACAAAATTGACGTCCTTTTTTTCCCCACAAATAGAGCTTTCTTTTGGTGGTATTTGATCACCTCTGTGGTTTTTATTTTTTGCGCTATAAACAAAAAAGGCTGACAATTTTGAAAAAAAAAATAAATATTTTTTACTTTTTGCTATAATAAAAATATCCAAAAAAAAAAAATGTAAAAAAAACAAATTTCTTCCAAGGCCAATATGTATTATTCTACATATTTTAGGTAAATAAAATCCCAATTAGCGTATATCGATTGCTATCGCGTCTACAAAATAGAGGATAGATTTATGGAATTTTTATTATTCATTTTTAATAATGATTTTTACTAAAAATGCTACATAGCGGCGAACAGATCGGACACTTTTGACACTTTTTTGGGACCAGTGACATTTATACAGCGATCAGAGCTATAAAAATACACTGATTACTGTATAAATGACACCGGCAGAGAAGGGGTTAACACCAGGGCGATCCAAGGGTTTAATTGTTCCCTAGGGAGGTGCTTTCTAACTGTGGGTGGAGGGGATTGACAGGGAGTAGAGAGAGAGATCGCTGTTCCTAATCACTAGGAACAGACAATCTCTCTACTCCCCTGACAGTACGGGGATCCGTTTGTTTACATTGGCAGATCCCCGTTCTGCCTCTCTGTGGAGCGATCGCGGGTGGCCAGCGGACATCGAATCCGCCGGACCCGCTGATTGGCTCCCCTGCTAGCGAATGGGCACACGCCGCCCACAGATCGCCATGTACGCGCCCGATGTACAACGATTCACGCAGGAGAGCCAACCTGCCGCAGTGCAACTGCGGCGGCTGGCCGTTAAGTAGCTGGTAGTGAAGTAGTAGTCCCCTCTTGACCCCTAAGGCTGCTTTTATGTCTCAGCAGAGCGATTTTCAGGCACACAGTATTTTTATTTATTTTTCTTGCGTTTTTGCACGTGTCCAAAAGTGTCCTAGAAGAGTATTACATGCATTTTATGTGTGTGTTCAAGCTTCAGCCATTTTGTTTTAGCCAGTGGAAAGCACTAGGGGAAGAAGAGGCTAAGGAAACCCCTGATAAAACGAGAAATTGCTCGCTTCATGCATTTTCAGGTGTTTCTGCTCAAGTCTATGGCGCCAAAAAAGCCCAAATCTGCCACAAAAGTAGCTCATGTAAATTTTGGAAAGTCTACAGGTGCCTGAGCACTCATATATAAACAGCCACCACCATTTATATACATGGGATTTTGGTTGTTGAGCGTTCTGGAGCTTTGGGCTAAAGAACACAAGGGTGAATGGGGCCTAACACATCACATTTATTTTAGATCATTTTTTAAACACTCTCCTCCACCCCATACATACAACATTTTTTCAGTAATATCATGAAATAAAACAGAATTGGCTGGGTGGAGAGTGGATAGCAGCAGTGTAAGTACAGTTACAACTTTAAGGGAGCGTGGCCCAGGGCTTGACAAATTTGCTTGGAATCTAGGAGCCAGCTAAAAAAGTTAGGAGCCAGGTTTTTTTTAAACGACCGACAAAGCTTTATTTTCAATATAAAAAATAACTAATCTTAAATTTACACAGAAAAAGACCGCCCCGCTAGAGGCCCGAATAGCGTCACTAAAACAACGGTAAAGCAGCGCTAAAAATAGCGCCGCTTTACCGCCGACGCCCCCTGCGGCTCGGTGTCAAAGGGCTCTAAGGGTCCGATCAGGTCCGCCTGAAAAACAGACAGGCGAACCTGATCAGACAGCCCGTGTGAACGGGACCAAGCAGGGAGATAACAAATAAATTAATTTTAATTAGGAAAAAAATAAATAAACAGTTTTTATATAAATATAAATGAATAAAAATAAAATCTATTATGAAAAAAAAAAAAAAAAGGCTATCCCCACATTCACTTCCTTCTCTTCTCCACTTTGGGAAGGAGATGGGCAGTGAAAACAGGCAGGTATTTCGCATTAGCATTGCATTAGCATTGCTGGTTGCAATACCAACGGCCACCACAAGATGGCGCCAGATTTCAGAAGGACTCCAGAACTACCGAAGAAGGCCGCAAAGCCGGGGCCTCAATTACCGGCCGGCGCGGCCCGACGCGATCGCACGGGGGGGGGGGGGGGGTGTCGGAGTCCGCACAGAGACAGGATACCCCCCAGCTGTGCCGCCCCAGGCGCCAGGTCGCTAATTCTAGTCGCAAATGCGACCTGGCGCCCGGGGTTTGTCGAGCCCTGGCGTGGCCAATACAGTGGCTGTTACCTCATGGTGTACTGTGGCAAATCTCCCTTAGCAAAGTAGGGCAGGAGGGTACACTAAAAAGAAAATGGGGGTAAAATAAGCCCCATCATTGGATTCAGTGGCAGTAAGAGCACTGGTGGTCAGTGGCAGGTGTTAATAGTAAACCCCTCCAACACTGGTGCTCAGTGACAGGCATTAATGTAAACCCCCTCCCCTAGCATTGGATGTCAGTTTTATTAACTATTACTAACCATCCCTCCTCTCACAGTATTGGTGGTCAGTGGCAGGCTGTAAAAAAGCTCCCCATTACTGGTGATCCATGGCAGGCTGTAATAATAAACACCCAGAGTATTGGTGGTCAGTGGCAGGCTGTAATAATAACCCCCACAAGTATTGGTGGTCAGTGGCAGGCTTTATTAATAACTTTCCACCCTCCCAGTATTGATGGTCAGTGGCAGGCTGTAATAACAACTTCCCAGTGATGGTGGACTGTAATAATAACTCTCCAGTATTGGTAGTCAGTGGCAGACTGTAATAGTAATTCCCTATTATTGATGGTGGACAGTGGTGGTCTTTAATAATAACTCCCCAGTATTGGTGGTCAGTGGCGGGCTTTAATAATCGGCAGTGGCGGGCTTTAATATTAAACACCCAAGTATTGGTGGTCAACGGTGGACTGTAGTAACTCCCCAGTATTGACAGTCAGTGGCAGGTTGTCCTTGGTTTTAATATACTGTACACTGTACATGGTCATGGTACACTCAGTTAGATCTACTGTGTTTTTTCAAATAGTACTTTAGTGACAATTTGTCAGTCTGTTTTATCCAATTTTGATACAATTAAAGACATGCATTGAGCCTGTTTTGGCATTCATTAACCGTTATGCTACTCCGTGGGAGTATATAATAAACACCCAGTATTGGTGGTCAGTGACAGGCTGTAATAATAACCCCCCAGTATTGGTGATCAGTGACAGGCTGTAATAATAACCTCCCAGTATTGGTGGTCAGTGACAGGCTGCAATAATAACCCCCACTATTGGTGGTCAGTGACAGGCTGTAATAATCAACACGATGCATATTGGTGGTCAGTGGCAGGCTTTATTAGTAACCTCCTGCCCCTCCCAGTATTGGTGGTCAGTTACAGGTTTTATTGGTAACCTCCTGCCCCTCCCAGTATTGGTGGTCAGTGGCAGGCTACAATAATAAATCCCCAGTACTGGTGGTCAGTAACAGGTTGTAATAATCAACATGCTGCAAATTGGTGGTCAGTGGCAGGCTTTATTAGTAAGCGCCTGCCCTTCCCAGTATTTGTGGTCAGTGGAAAGCTTTATTAGTAACCTCCTGCCCTTTCCATTATTGGTGGTCATTGGCAGGCTTTATTAATAACCTCCTGCCCCTCCCAGTATTGGTGGTCAGTGGGAGGTCGTAATAATCAACACCATGTGTATTGGTGGTCAATGGCAGGCTATATTAGTAACCGTCTGCCCCTCCCAGTATTGGTGGTCAGTGGCAGGCTTTAATAATAAATACCCCGAGTATTGGTGGTCACTGGCAAGCCCCCCTGTACCGAACTCTTTCTTTTCTCTTTTTTTAGTGCCGGATGCTAGAACACTGGTAACATTCTAATAGGGCGTACACACGGTCGGACTTTGTTCGGACATTCCGACAACAAAATCCTAGGATTTTTTCCGACGGATGTTGGCTTAAACTTTTTTTGTCTACACACGGTCGCACAAAGTTGTCGGAATTTCCGATCGCCAACCACGCGGTCACGTACACCACGTACCACAAGACTAGAAAAGGCCGGTTCAGAACCAAGCGCGGCACCCTTTGGGCTCCTTTTGCTAATCTCGTGCTAGTAAAAGTTTGGTGAGAGACGATTCGCGCTTTTTCAGACTCGTGGCTTTCAGATCGTTTTCTGCCATTCAGTTTGTGCTTGTGGGTTTGTATCTGCTCTTCAGTGCGTGCAGCAAGTTCCGCGTGACTTTAAGTAGTCATTGTATTCTTGTCCGTTCGTTACTGTTTTTCAGGTCGCTCTTCACAGGCCTTGCTGTTCTTCAGTGCGTTCTGTTACTTCATTCTGAGCAGCCGACCGTTTTCTAGCCATGTTTCGTATGCGTACTCCTCGTAGAGTTCGTGCTGTGCGGGGGCTTGGTGTTGGGGTCCTGACCTTGACACAAGTCCAGTCCATGAACAGGGTGGGGAGGAGTTCATGGACCAAGAATTGGTTGCTTCAGCGTGACCAGTTCTCTCATATGCCTTTGCTCCGTGAGATCCGTGAGAATAATCCTGATGATTTCAGGAACTTTCTCAGGATGACGGACCCCGTATTTCACCGTCTGTTGGCTTCGCTGACCCCCTATATCAGCAGGCAGGATACCTGCATGAGGCAAGCCATCACTCCGGAGCAGAGGTTGGTCACTACCCTGCGGTATTTGGCGACAGGGAGAAGTCTGCAGGACTTAAAGTTCTCGACAGGCATCTCCCCCCAGGCTCTGGGGATCATTATCCCAGAGACCTGTTCTGCCATCATACAGGTCCTACAGAAGGAGTATATGAAGGTAAGATTTTTATCCTTTTATATCACATTTTATTGTATTGAATGTTTGCTAATATATTGTATTTCTTTCCTCATTCCCTAATTACCATGATTGTAATATGCTGTGAATGTCCCCTTTGTCCTCATGCATGCTGAATTTTTATGTAATTATTATTTTAGGTCCTTCATACATATTTGCCCCTCACTAACCTCTCCAGCATGGTGTCTCCTGGCCTATATTCACCTCATGTAGTCACTTAACAATGTATTTTATCAGCTCCATAGTAGTGCTTTACCCCAAACACCCCCTAAAATGTTTAGAAATGTTATTTTTGCTTTAAATTCAGGCAGAGTGCCAGAGGCTTTTTTATTGTGGTGTCCCCAAATAATTTTTAGTAACCCTCCCTCCCCCAACTGCTAAGTAGACTGATACCAATTCTCTATCTATCCTCAATCATCTATCTGCTGACTTTGCCAAACCCATACACACTATACCCACCTCTTTTTTTTTTTTTTTTTTTAAATCAAAAAAGGTTTTATTGAACTTTCACATATAGTCCAGCAATAATCACTCTTCATGTTGCATTTACAGTTACATCAGTAATATCAATTAGGTTCACGGTCATGTATACAGTAATTATACCACCTGATTTGTCAATCTGTTGCAATATTCCAAACATCCACAACATAGCTTTCCCTGTTTTGGCTATCACCGCCCGTGTTATTTTATGCTATGCAGTCCATTTCGCTCCCCTTTATCTGATTTAAAGAGATTGCAGGAGTCTAGACATCACCAACTCTCTTGGACTCAGTCCCGGTGTGTCCAGCCATTTTGACCAAATACGTTCAAACCTATTTGGGCATCCCCTGTGTTGGTATATTAGCTTTTCCCTGATAAGGGTCTGTCCCATGTGTTCCACCCAGGAGCCCCTGGTGGGTGGCATTGTGGATTTCCACCCCATTAGGATAAGTTTCCTGGCCTGAAATAGAGCCCTGGAGAAAGCTACCCTATCCATCTCCTCCGGGATCTCCTCCTCCAGGACTCCCAGCAAGCAACACTTAGGGTCAGTGGGAACCTTTGTCTGAAATACTCCATTGAGCGTGTCTAGCACCCCATTCCAGTAACGGTGGAGCTTCGGGCAGCGCCATAGTAGGTGAATGAGGTCCCCATCGTGCTGCTGACAGCGGGAGCATAGAGGGCTTGTCGCCCTGCCCATCTTGTGTAACTTCTTAGGGGTGTAATGTACCCTCAAAACTATGAACAATTGGGAGACCTTTTGTGCTACGTTAAGGGAGCAATTGGATATGGCTTGAAGAGCCTCCTCCCACTGCTCATCTGTGATTTGGCCAAGGTCCCTCTCCCAGGCAGGAGCCGCCTTGCATGGGTAAGCCCGTAAGTGTCTTACAAGCAGCATCTGGTAGCATTGGGATATGATTCCTTTGGTTTCCTTACTAGACTGTAGCACATGGAATACCGGAGTGGGTGACAGTATCCACTCAACGGCAGTCCCCTGCGCAGCCACCGCGTGTCGCAACTGAAGGTATGAGTAAAGCATATTATTCGGTAAGTTGGAATTGGCTTGTAGTTCTGTGAAAGGGAGCAGTTTACCGTTCCCGAATATTTGACAAAGTAGTTTTACCCCGTGCTTGCACCATCTAGACTTTTGGTTTAGTTTTCCCAGTTCACTATAGGAACGGTTGTCCCATATTGGACTGAAATCCGTGAACCCCTGCACCCCCTGAATTTGTCTAACTTTGTTCCATATTTTCTGTACCAGCGACAGGGTTGGGGCCTTTTTGTTGGATTTCGCAAATAGCTGGGCCTCAAGACCCATAGGGATAGTTTCTGCTCCAGAGGCAAGCAGCATCAACCGCGCTGCTGAGCCCTGTGGTTCTGGAGCCATGGAGCCAACCAACTGCTGCAACTGGGACGCTATGTAGTACAACCAGGGGTTGGGAACCGCCAACCCCCCGTTGTCCTTAGACTGCTGCAACTGTTCTAGTCTAATTCTGGGATGTTTATTGTTCCATAGCAATTTACGAAAAAGGGTATTTACTATTCTAAAGATTTTTAGGGGGATTACTACCGGTGTATTGTGCAAGAAGTATAATAATTGGGGCATTAGAATCATCTTAATTCAATTGGCTTTGCCTGCCAGGGACATTTTTAGGTTATTCCATGTGTTTATTTTATCACGAAAGCGTGAAAGCAGGGGGTATATATTTAGGGAACAGTAGTCTCCAATCCTGGGCGCTATTTGTACGCCCAGATATTTGAAACTAGTGACCAGAGGAATGGGGCAATGAGCAGGAAGCGCAACCCCATGGTCCCCGTCCAGCATCATCAGGGCTGACTTAGACCAGTTGATGGTTAGCCCGGAGTAGTGACCAAACAGTTTTATTATTGACATGGCCTCTGACAGTGAATTGCTCGGGTTTCCCAGAAAAAGTAACATGTCGTCTGCGTACAACATTATCTTTTCGTGCAGTGTCCCGTAATAGAACCCTTGAATCCGGTCGCTGTCTCTTATAAGGGCTGCTAAGGGCTCTATCGCGATCGCAAAGAGCAGTGGGGACAGAGGGCAGCCTTGCCTCGTCCCCCTGCCCAGAGCAAAGGCATGCGAGACCCTATCTGACATTCGAATATTGGCCTGAGGGGACGCGTACAGCAGCTTAACCCATGTTATGAATCGTTTCCCAAACCCAAATTTGTCTAATACTGCCCAGAGATATGTCCAGCTAACGCTGTCAAAAGCCTTGTTGGCGTCTAGGGATAGCAGTGCTCTCTGACCCATATTGTCTGCCTGCAGTTGCATATTAAGGAACAGTCTTCTCAAATTGGTGGCTGTGGACTTTTGGGGCATAAAGCCTGCCTGGTCCTGGTGTATAATGGAGGAGATGACCCCGTTGACCCGAAGCGCCAGGACCTTTGCAAGGATCTTCACATCACTCTGGAGCAATGAAATAGGTCTATAGGAGCCGGGGTCAACCGGATCCCTCCCCCGTTTAAGAAGTAAAATCACATTTGCCCTTGCCATAGAATCAGGAAGTCTGCCTGTGTCCAGGCAAGCGTTGATCACTTTTAATAGTTCGGGGAGTATCTGTTCTCCATACTGAGTGAATACCTCCATAGGGAGGCCATCCCCACCCGGTGCCTTACACGTGGGAAAAGAGCAGGCCGCCACCTGAAGCTCCTCCAAGGTTATCGGGGCATCTAATTGTTTCTGTACTGCTGCCGACAACGAGGGCAGATCAATCGTAGACATATATTCTGCTAGTTCTGCATCCGAGTAAGCATCCCTCGGCCTATATAGGTCTTCATAGAAGGATGCCAGCTCGGATATGACAAGTTCCGGGGAATTGACTACTTTCCCATTGGCAGCCCGAATGGCCCCAATGGCTGGTGATTGCTGTTGTGATCGTGCAATTTTTGCCAGTAGGCGGCCCGTCTTCTCCCCCTCCTCATAAAATGCTAGCTTCGTGAAGAACCTTTTACGCTCTGCAGTGGAGGATCTCAGCCGGTCCAGGGAATCCTGGGCCGACATCCATGCCTCCCTAGTGGGGTTAGTAGGATCAGTTATATAGGCAATTTCTAGTTGCTTTACCAAGTCCCCAACCTGTTCTAGCAGGATACCCACCTCTTTACTGGTCAGATTTATGGATGAATTCCCCAAAGCATGTAGTGCAAGGGCCTGCCTGTATACTTTCAAATGGTACTGTTTACATTTTTGGGATCCTATTATTATCTTGATAGGTAATAGCAGAATGTCCAAATGTCCTCAAATGTGTACAATGTGTATTTATATCTTTGTATTATGACACTTCTTACCTGTCCAGTGGACTGCCAATAGTGTAACTAAGGAGGGTCTGTTCAAAGTAATACCCATTATTTAGGCATTCATCTCTCAATGAAGTGAAGAGGGTTACCTGTCCAAGATTTCCACACACCCCCTATAATGTTAGAAATGGCCCATGAGAGGGAGGGAGGGGGAATATGATAGGTGTACCTTATACTTTGGCGTTGTTAAATTCCCCTTAATAAATGCTATCTGGAGGTTGCCCCATAATGTTTGTGTCTAATCTGCTTGCCATGTTTCAGAGTAAAAATAGTAATGTTTATTGTTTTTTCCTCAACAGTTTCCTTCCACGCCACAGGAATGGCAGACTGTGGCCTCCCACTTTGCCGAGCGGTGGGACTTTCCTAACTGTGGAGGGGCAATTGATGGGAAACACGTCCACATCGTCCCACCACCCAACTCGGGGTCGTACTATTATAATTACAAGGGGTTCAATAGTATAGTGATGTTGCCGGTGGTGTCGGGTAATTACCACTTCTTGTATGTGGACGTGGGGAAGAATGGCCGGATGTCCGATGGTGGAGTCATTGCCCAGACAGAGTTCTACAGGCGTCTCCAGAATGGCAGCTTGGACTTGCCAGCTCCAGAGGACAATGTGGAAGGACTTCCATTTGTGTTCGTTGCTGATGAAGTGTTTGCGCTGGGGGACCACCTGATGCGGCCATTCCCAATGAGGACCCTCACCCCGGAACAGAGGGTTTTTAATTACCGGCTGGCCAGAGCCCGAAGAGTGGTGGAGAACGCATTTGGAATCCTGGCCAGCCGGTTCCGCCTATTTATGACACCCATCCATATGGCAGAGTATAAACTGAACCATATTATACTTTTTTTTTTTTTTTTTTTTTTTAAATTTTTTTCCCCTTTCCCATCAAGTTGGGGGGAGTATTGGGGTGCCACATGAGCCCCCTAAATGAAGAAAAAAGAAACCCTGGCCTACCCACTCCACCTGGCCACACGGTTTACTCCCCAGAGGTTGAGCTCAGAGGAGGGTCTAGTCTGGCCAAGAGCTTCCCCCTGGGTGTAATCCCAGCCATCCCTCCCACACACCCTCCACCCACCCCCCCCCGCCCCCACCGACAATAGATCGTATAGAGAGAGAAACAAAGAGGGAAGAGAGAGAGAGAGAGAAAGACAAATCCATTTTCAATCACTTTTAACATTCGAGGCCTCTTTCAGTCCCTGTGTTCTTTTGTCATTAGTATTGGTTTCCAAGTGACAGGGTCCCCTAAGTGTTCCTGACTTCCGCTTTTCTCCCACCACCCCGGGATCTCCATTACTGGGATTCCAAGTCGATCGCAGAAATTCTGGGTCTCCTCCGGAAATCTCAGCACCGACTTTCGGCCGTCCTTACGTCCAGTAAGATTGGCAGGGAAGCCCCAGGAGTATTGGACCTCGTTCGCCTTTAAGGCAGCTAGTAATGGCTTCAAAATTCTTCTTCTGCTTAGAGTTTCTGCGGCTAGGTCCTGGAAGATGTGTAAATTTGTTTCACCGTACTTCACCTGTGGGTTTCTCCTTAAATTCATGCTAATCTGTTCTTTGTCCCGGAAGCTATGGAATCGCACTATTACATCCCGCGGAGTGTCTCCCCTAATTTCGGCTGGTTTCCTAATTCGATGGACTCTGTCTAGGTTTAAATTACCGCTGATATTGCAAGGGCTCTTCAAGTCTTTGAAAATTTCCTCCATTTTTTCCTGTAGGTTTTCTTTTTCACCATGCGCTTCCGGGAGGCCTCTAATCCGGAGGTTTTTTCTTCTGCTGCGATTTTCTTGGTCTTCCATTTTGTACCTTATATACCTCTGTTCCTTCTGCAGCACTTCTATCTGCTGTCTCAAGTTTCTTATTTCTTCTCCTTGTTTGTCCACTGTTGTTTCAACTTCCTCCACTCTGGTTAATAGGTGGCTCATGTTCTCATTTACAGCGCTGATCTCACCTCTGATTGAGGCCTCCAGTTTCGCAAACATTTCAGCGATTTCTCCCTTGGTAGGGAGCTGGTTTGCCTGCTGGATTTCTTCTGCAGTTTCTACTTCTACCTCGTTACTGGGGGGTCTTGAATCCATCTCCGCCATTTGTTTTCTTGTACCCATTTTAGCCGTTCGATCTGGCGTTTTATTCTTTGCACCTGTTGAATTACTTTCTTTGTTACTTTCATTCATCATATATTTTCTGATGGTTCCCGGGCTTGCACTTGTTCTGGGTGGATTTGCAGGTCCTTTTGTTGATCTTCCTCTCATTTTTTCTACCTATACCTGGTTAGTGGTTCCTCCTCTATTATGTGTGGTGTGTTTTCTGACTTTCCCTTTGGCACTGGGGATTACCTTGATCCCCCAAAATATTTAATTCGTTGCACCGTAGTATTTACTCCACTTATAGTGTTATATTTTAGCGATATATTATTATACTACAGTCACTTTTGTATGTGGATCAGTACGGCAGTCCCCTAGAATGCGATTATTTCCATACTGCTTACATCAACCATATTATACTTGCGTGCTGTGTTCTCCATAACTTTTTAAGGAAACATTCGGCCAACTATGCTGGCTCAGTTGGGCCTGAGGCCGGAATCATACATCAAACCACACTGACGGCACTTGAAAGCGGCCGTCCTGGCTTGCCCGTGATGTCCGTTTACGCTACCTGGAGTTCTTTGCGGGTAGGGGGGCTATCAATATGCCAGACAATCTGTGAAGCCTTTTTATAATAAAAAAATCAAAGAAATTCTTTGTGGACATTTACTGCTTGTGTTTGTTTTAGCTGACCCTGACAGAAATGTGTTGAGTTCAGAAAATGTCGTGATTGTGTAACCTTATTATACAAAGCACTGTTGGCTGTTATTTCCTAAATGCAAAAACACATTTCACTGCAAGTGCACTTGCAACTGCACTGAACCTGCACTTGTAGTGCAAAGAGGATTTGCCCTTAGGAAATAACCCCCATTTTTGCTGAAAACAGCAATTACATCACCCCAAAAGTGTTGTAGTGTTGAGACAATAATCCACACATTCTTGAGTAAGCAACTTTTTTATACCTGCACAATCACATGTGCATTTACCAAAGGTTTTTAAAACAAACCAACATGTTTGTTGTATAACAATTTTTGGAGTAGCATTATCAAAAATCGAAATGTCCATTTAAGATAAAACAGGCCTGTGTAAAACCAACAAGAAAGCCAAAAAACTTGAACTTACAAAGTTCACATTAGGTAAAACCTGAAGGCTATATCAGACATCAGTATTTAGGAACTGGGTTTGATATAGCGTTCAGATGGGGGGAAATCACCCCTGGAAAAGCCAAATTTGGAAGATGCACACCAATTTACCAATGTCAGCATGTGCTATCTGCCATCAGGGGGGATCAAGGGACGTACTTTGGGGGAGCAAGCCCTTCCTCAACGCTACTTTATAATTGAGGAAGGGGTTGCACCCCCAAAACGCGTCCATTGATCTCCCGTGATGGCAGATAGCACATGTTGGCACACTGTGTGCATCCTCCAAATTTGGCTTTTCAAAACATTGCAAAAAGTTTTAAAAGATTGGACCACAATCCAAAAAGTGATTTTGTGGGGTTTTAAATTCGCCCCAAAACATCAATGATGTTATTCTTTTTTTTAATCACATCATTGATTTTTTCCTGTATGTTTTGCAGTTCTACATTACACCCCATGATCTCCCCGATCAGGATCTGGGCACTTTCTGATGTGAAAGGATTTGGATCCCTCACATCACGATCACCTAAAAAGAGAGAAAGAAAACAAAAACAGGTATCAAAAATCTGCCACCATCCATCTCTTTTACCTGAGCCTGTGGTCGCAGACACTCACCTGTTGTGGTGCCAATCTCCACCACATCTTCTTCTTCCTCCTGCTCTTCTTGGGTTGGTGTTAGTTCCCCTTCTTCCAGAGGTGGGGGGTCTGTGGTCTCCTCGGATGAGGGGTGTCCTCCGAGTCTTTTCTCCCCTATGTAAAACAAAAATGGTATAATTAGCACACAGATGTTTGATGGCAGAACTAGAAATAGGAAACATTGCTTGGAAGTGGGGTACAATTGTCTATTTTGGCAGAGTTCCAAGATGTATTTTTTTTATTGCCCTTTGTCAAGCTGCAATACTTTACCTGTTTAGTACAAGCTTCACAGATGTAGCCCCCCTATAGCATACACTGGAGCACCTGTGTGGCCCCCCTAATAAAAATGGTGTTCTGGTGTCCCACACTAGTGCTCCAGTGTCCAGATGTGAAAACAGCTGCTCAGTGTCCTCTCCTTACACACAATCTAGTTTGCATTCATTCGAGTAACAAACCCATCTACACAAACAAATATTTGGTATCCAAGTAGGCCCAAAAAAAATGTGGGAAAATGCATATGGCCTAAACAATGGTGTTTTAGAGGCCGAAACAAAAATGTTTGATACGAACGAATAATGGGCCCATGAACATTAAAGTTGCCCTTTTAAATGTTACAATTAATAAAAGCATATGGAGCAGCACGAACGGAATAAAGACAGAAAGAATAGGAACACAGCACAACTACTTACTTTTTTGCAGAACTCTCCGGATCTTTCGGTACTGCTCTGGCTCTCTCAATTTCAGGTCCGACCACCGCTTCCTGAGCTGATCTTTCGATCGTCGTACCCCGAAATTCCTGTGCAGACTTTTGATCACTTTCGCCATGATCTTGGCCTTTCTGATATTGGGGTTGGGGTAAGGCCCATACTTTCTGTAATAGTCGGACTTCTTCATGATGTCGACCATCTCCAACATCTCCCCAAAGGACATATTTGTGGCCTTAAAACGTCTCCTTCTGGATCGGGACGTGTCCGGATCCGGGCTTTCCTCCTCCTCCTCCTCGTTCCTGCAATTAGCACGCACCTGCTGTGACTCCGCCATGTGCTCTTCCCCCACTGCGCCGAATGAAAAGGGGCGGGGAATAGACTAGAAAGAACGTCAGGGGCCGCCGGAGTTACACGCATGCGCAGTGTGTATAAAGCGTAACACGCGTGCGTATTACGTACGATCTGTTAGCGGAGGAAGGAGCATTGGACGCACCGATCGTAAGAACAAAGGTAAGAGACAAACTTGTGCCTATACTGCTTCTACATTGAGGCCTATATTGTAAGAAGATTAGGAGAGTTTTGTCTGATATTAGGCTTTGTCTTGTGTTGTGTCTTGCAGTGAACATGGATATGCTAATGAAAGACAATGACTTCATGTCAGTATTCGTAGATATGTTAAGGGAGCTGCCCTGTCTGTGGGAGGTTAAACACCCCCATTTCAAGAACCAAGCAAAGAGGAAGGCAGCACTGGAGCAATTGTTGGAAATTGTGAAGCAGGTGATCCCCACGGCAGACATCACATTTTTGAAGATCTTAATTGGTGGCCTGAGGAGCACATATCTAAGGGAGCGCAAGAAAGTCCTGGTTTAACAGAGATCCGGAGCAGCAGATGACATCTATGTCCCCAGGATGTTGTACTACGACAGGCTGCATTTTCTGGCAGACCAGACTGAACCCAGGCCAGCACTCTCCAGTCTTCCTTCCATGCTTCCTTCCCCCCCCGGCTGAGGCTTCTGACGGCCAACCTGGGCCTTCCAGGCAACAACACAAGGAGGAACCCAGATTGAGCCAGGTATAGCATTCCTCTAAATATTTCTGCTAAATATTTCCAATCAATGATGTTAACTAGATGTTAGTTGGGAGTACTAATTTAGGATTGTGATTGATGGTGCAAAACATTACAACCATGCCCCTTTTTCATACACAGGGAAGTCTCAGCCAGGAGGTGGCCGGGCGAGCCAGCTGGCTGATCTGCAGGTCCCTCCACTCCCACTGGAAAGAGAAAGTGGCAGTAGGAGGAGTGCCCTAGAGGAGGCTACCAGAGGACTCTTTTGGAGGGCTACAGAGGTCCTGGGAGCACCACAGACCGTGGAGGAGGACATTGCTGCCGTCATTGCATATAAAATGCAGAGGATGGAGGAGGGCCAACAAGTCATGTGTGAGTCCCTCATATTGGAGGCTCTTAACAAAGGTATGAGGGGCCAAATTACAGCTCAGACACACCTTTGCGATGGTCCTCCTCCTCCTCCTGCAGGTCCTCCTCCTCGTCCTCCCTCTCCTCCAGGTCCTCCCAGTCCTCCTCCAGGTCCTACTCCTCCTCCTGCCACATCTCCAACTGCACAGCCACAGCCGGGAAGGAAGCGTGAAAAGGAAGACCAGAAAGTGAGGACCCTGGATCCAGTCTGGTCGGCCAAAACACACATGTCATCTGCTGCTATCCGGATCTCTGCAAATTCTGGACCAGACTGCCCTCCCTTACATATGGACTCCTCAGGCCACCAATTTTGAAGTTCAAGAATTAATGTCTGCCGTGGGGGTCCCAGGCTTTACTAATTTCTCATGTTGATCCAGTGTTGCCTTCCTCTTTGTTTGGTTCTGATCCCTTAATAAAGGATTTTTGTTTTGAATTATACTCTCCTATGTGTTTTACTTCAAAAAGGACAGTTTGTTTGTGAGGATTCAGGTACATTTCAAATAGGGATGAGCCGAACACCCCCCGGTTCGGTTCGCACCAGAACCCGCGAACGGACCGAAAGTTCGCACGAACGTTAGAACCCCATTGACGTCTATGGGACTCGAACGTTCGAAATCAAAAGTGCTCATTTTAAAGGCTAATTTGCATGGTATTGTCCTAAAAAGGGTTTGGGGACCCGGGTCCTACCCCAGGGGACATGTATCAATGCAAAAAAAACTTTTAAAAACGGCCGTTTTTTCGGGAGCAGTGATTTTAATGATGCTTAAAGTAAAAAAAAAAAAAGTGAAATATTCCTTTAAATATCGTACCTGGGGGGTGTCTATAGTATGCCTGTAAAGTGACGCGTGTTTCCCATGTTTAGAACAGTCCCTGCACCAAATGTCATTTTTAAAGGAAAAAATCTCATTTAAAACTGCTTGCGGGTTTAATGTCATGTCGGGTCATGGCAATATGGATGAAAATCAGTGAGACAAACGGCATGGGTACCCCCCAGTCCATTACCAGGCCCTTTGGGTCTTGTATGGATATTAAGGGGAACCCCGCACCCAAATTAAAATAAGGAAAGGTGTGGGGCCACCAGGCCCTATATACTCTGAACAGCAGTATACAGGCGGTGCAAACAAGACAGGGACTGTAGGTTTGTTGTTAAGTAGAATCTGTTTGTAATTTTGAACATTTTTAACGTGTTTAGCTCCAGCCAAAAAATCTTTTCTAAGCTTTTTGGAAAACATAGGGAAGGGTTATCACCCCTGTGACATTTGTTTTGCTGTCTTTCCTCCTTTTCAGAAGATTTCACCTCACTTTTTTGTCCCAATGAAAAATGTTTTTTAAAAATTTGGGTTTTTTTGTGGAACAAGGATTGGAAAGCATCAGTGGAAAGGAGAAATTGTTTTCCCATATTAACTCTTACAGGAGAGAATTTCCCTTCCTAGGGGTAGATTTCATCTCACTTCCTGTTGTCTCCTTCCGTTTGCAAGTAGGAGTCGTTTGTAAGTTAGATGTTTGAAAGTAGGGTCCTGCCCTATATACTCAGCAGAAATTTGGGCCTTAGGTGTTGCTGTGGCCACAACACTGTAAGCCCTCACAGGGCCCTGCTGTGAAATATTAGATCAAGAATTGTAATTACATGCCCCTGTTGAACAGGAGCTGAAAAATTAGGCCTTAGGCACTGGTGCTGGTGCCACAACACTGCAACCCCTCACAGACACTCTAGTTGGAACGCAGGAACGAGCCCTGCTGCAAAGTATTGCTTCAAAAATTGTAATTACACGCCCCTGTTAGACAGGGGCAGAAAAATTGGGCCTTAGGCACTGGTGCTGGTGCCACAACACTGCAACCCCTCACAGACACTCTAGTTGGAACGCAGGAACGAGCCCTGCTGCAAAGTATTGAGCAGGACGCACTGCACTAAATGTAAATAGTCTAGCTGCCTGACCGTGGTACTAATAGGATCAAATAGAACACCTGTAATTTTCTTCAGGTAGCTTTATATACTAAATTATGGAAAAAAATCCTGCGAGCCACAATTATCCAGTGCCTTAATGGAAATTCAACCAAACAGCTACCCGGCTGCAGGCGCAGATCACGTATTCATGACCGTGCGATAAATGATATATGAAAAAAATGCGCCGCGCCTAGGGGTGTAACTGAATAACTGTAAATCTAAGTACAAATCATAGATAATAAAGAGTGCAAATCAAATAGAGCCTAAAGCTCTGATCACTTACTAAGATCAACTGCTGTGTGAATCCTAAAGCTCTGATCACTTACTAAGATCACCTGCTGTGTGAATCCTATGAACAAACACACTAACAAATAACTAGTGCAATAAAACACAAAGTGCAATGTGCATAGAAAAACGTAATAAGATAAATATACAATCCACAGTGATTAAAATATAATCATTCCTAATAAGGTGTATATGCTAAAAAATGTTACACATATGTAGATCCACTGTGATTAAAATGAAAAAGAAAAAAAAAAAAAAAAAAAAAAAAAAAAAATTTTAAATAAAACAATATATATATTTGTAAAGCACAAACAAAGTAAATCAATCACATGCATGGGCGAATTGAAACTATAATCGCCCTAATAAAGGTGTTCAAATCACATCCGTGAAAGAATCTTCCAATCCAGTAACATAAAGTGACCAAGTTCAAATAAAAGTCAGTGTAATGGTGATGGTTCAAAGAAAAAGTTCCGGTTTTGAATCAAACGTGCCCAAGAAAAACATGCTGTGAAGTGCCTTGGTGACCCCCAATGTGATTGCGCTCACCTTGGAGCGTGTGACACAGGTTTTAATTGTGTCAATACACGCTTTTGGAGCCACCCCTGGGCTCAGTATTAGGTACAGCTGATTCCCACACTAGATTCTTTATGGCTCCACTCACATCAGACCATATAAAAGAAAAAGGCTAATATAGTATAATACCGTAGGATACTTTTATTAAAATCACATCCAATCCCCACATGGGGTACTCACATTTATAAGGTGCTCATGTGCACCAAACATAACATAGGAAAAAACGGCTGTGCGGCGTGCTGCAGGGTGTGAGAGCTCCACAACCCAGCTCTGTGCTGATCGCTCCGTCCTGGCCCCTCCCCTACGCGTCTTCGACTCCCTGTGTCGAAGACGCGTAGGGGAGGGGCCAGGACGGAGCGATCAGCACAGAGCTGGGTTGTGGAGCTCTCACACCCTGCAGCACGCCGCACAGCCGTTTTTTCCTATGTTATGTTTGGTGCACATGAGCACCTTATAAATGTGAGTACCCCATGTGGGGATTGGATGTGATTTTAATAAAAGTATCCTACGGTATTATACTATATTAGCCTTTTTCTTTTATATGGTCTGATGTGAGTGGAGCCATAAAGAATCTAGTGTGGGAATCAGCTGTACCTAATACTGAGCCCAGGGGTGGCTCCAAAAGCGTGTATTGACACAATTAAAACCTGTGTCACACGCTCCAAGGTGAGCGCAATCACATTGGGGGTCACCAAGGCACTTCACAGCATGTTTTTCTTGGGCACGTTTGATTCAAAACCGGAACTTTTTCTTTGAACCATCACCATTACACTGACTTTTATTTGAACTTGGTCACTTTATGTTACTGGATTGGAAGATTCTTTCACGGATGTGATTTGAACACCTTTATTAGGGCGATTATAGTTTCAATTCGCCCATGCATGTGATTGATTTACTTTGTTTGTGCTTTACGAATATATATATTGTTTTATTTAAAATTTTTTTTTTTTTTTTTTTTTTTTTTTTTCTTTTTCATTTTAATCACAGTGGATCTACATATGTGTAACATTTTTTAGCATATACACCTTATTAGGAATGATTATATTTTAATCACTGTGGATTGTATATTTATCTTATTACGTTTTTCTATGCACATTGCACTTTGTGTTTTATTGCACTAGTTATTTGTTAGTGTGTTTGTTCATAGGATTCACACAGCAGGTGATCTTAGTAAGTGATCAGAGCTTTAGGATTCACACAGCAGTTGATCTTAGTAAGTGATCAGAGCTTTAGGCTCTATTTGATTTGCACTCTTTATTATCTATGTTTTGTACTTAGATTTACAGTTATTCAGTTACACCCCTAGGCGCGGCGCATTTTTTTCATATAGCTTTATATACTGTAACCAGACAAGCCTGCCTGTCAGTAGGAAGATAACAGGAACGGATCTAGCTGAACACTGTGAGCAGGACGCACTGTACTAAATGTAAATAGTCTAGCTGCCTGACCGTGGTACTAATAGGATCAAATAGAACACCTGTAATTTTCTTCAGGTAGCTTTATATACTGTAACCAGACAAGCCTGCCTGTCAGTAGGAAGATAACAGGAACGGATCTAGCTGAACACTGTGAGCAGGACGCACTGCACTAAATGTAAATAGTCTAGAAGATAACAGGAACGGATCTAGCTGTACACTGTGAGCAGGACGCACTGTACTAAATGTAAATAGTCTAGCTGCCTGACCGTGGTACTAATAGGATCAAATAGAACACCTGTAATTTTCTTCAGGTAGCTTTATATACTGTAACCAGACAAGCCTGCCTGTCAGTAGGAAGATAACAGGAACGGATCTAGCTGAACACTGTGAGCAGGACGCACTGTACTAAATGTAAATAGTCTAGCTGCCTGACCGTGGTACTAATAGGATCAAATAGAACACCTGTAATTTTCTTCAGGTAGCTTTATATACTGTAACCAGACAAGCCTGCCTGTCAGTAGGAATTTAACAGGAACGGATCTAGCTGAACACTGTGAGCAGGACGCACTGCACTAAATGTAAATAGTCTAGAAGATAACAGGAACGGATCTAGCTGAACACTGTGAGCAGGACGCACTGCACTAAATGTAAATAGTCTAGAAGATAACAGGAACAGATCTAGCTGAACACTGTGAGCAGGACGCACTGCACTAAATGTAAATAGCAGGAACGGATCTAGCTGAACACTGTGAGCAGGACGCACTGCACTAAATGTAAATAGTCTAGAAGATAACAGGAACGGATCTAGCTGAACACTGTGAGCAGGACGCACTGCACTAAATGTAAATAGCAGGAACGGCTCTAGCTGAACACTGTGAGCAGGACGCACTGCACTAAATGTAAATAGCAGGAACGGATCTAGCTGAACACTGTGAGCAGGACGCACTGCACTAAATGTAAATAGTCTAGAAGATAACAGGAACGGATCTAGCTGAACACCGTGAGCAGGACGCACTGCACTAAATGTAAATAGCAGGAACGGATCTAGCTGAACACTGTGAGCAGGACGCACTGCACTAAATGTAAATAACAGGAACGGATCTAGCTGAACACTGTGAGCAGGACGCACTGCACTAAATGTAAATAGCAGGAACGGATCTAGCTGAACACTGTGAGCAGGACGCACTGCACTAAATGTAAATAGCAGGAACGGATCTAGCTGAACACTGTGAGCAGGACGCACTGCACTAAATGTAAATTGCAGGAACGGATCTAGCTGAACACTGTGAGCAGGACGCACTGCACTAAATGTAAATAGTCTAGAAGATAACAGGAACGGATCTAGCTGAACACTGTGAGCAGGACGCACTGCACTAAATGTAAATAGCAGGAACGGATCTAGCTGAACACTGTGAGCAGGACGCACTGCATTAAATGTAAATAGTCTAGATAGAAGATAACAGGAACGGATCTAGCTAAACTGAATACAGTGTGTATATATATATATGCAACACCTGGGATGCATATATATACACAATACACTGTAAGTGCAGCTAACTGACTGACTGTTCTGCCTAATCTATCTAACTCAAATCAAATGACACTGTCTCTCTCTCTCTCTCTATCTCTCAGCACACCGGAACACACACTACACAGGGCCGCCGTGCAGGCGGCCTTATATAGTGTGGGGTGTGTACTAAATCCCCTGAGCCATAATTGGCCAAAGCCACCCTGGCTTTGGCCAATTACAGCTCTCTCTACTGACGGCGCTGTGATTGGCCAAGCATGCGGGTCATAGTGCATGCTTGGCCAATCATCAGCCAGCAATGCACTGCGATGCCGCAGTGAATTATGGGCCGTGACGCGCCACACGAATTTAGCGCGAACGGCCCATAACGTTCGCAATTCGGCGAACGATCGAACAGCCGATGTTCAAGTCGAACATGGGTTCGACTCGAACACGAAGCTCATCCCTAATTTCAAATATACAATGTGAAATGAACAAGGGACACCAACAACAAACAATCTCCTGGAGATTAAATAATACAAGATATCAATGGTGTTGGGGTAACTTGACACACAAAACACACACAAAAATATTCTGGAGTAAAAATAAAAATAACATTGAACAAAGATCAGCCTTTGAAAAAATACAAACATTAAATAAAAAAAAAAGGCTTAAAATCCCCCCAAAAATTAAATAAAATAAAAAAATTATGATGTGACAACTAATAACAATATATTCAGGGAATCCCAATAAAAAAACAAAAATAAAACTTTGTGAGAAGTGTGTGTGAATATGAGCAGCAAAACTACTTAATTCTTGTCACATTATAAAGAAGAAGAGAGTGCGCTGTATTAAACCATTTTTAACATTGCAGCGTGACAAAAGTGCTGTATCCATTGCGAATGCTAAGTTTACCAGAACGAGCTGTTCCGTCTTGGAATTTCTCCTGAGCATGCGTGGCACTTTGTGCGTCCGAACAGGCCACACACGGTCGGAATTGACGCAATCGGATTTTGTTGTCGGAAAATTTTATCTCCTGCTCTCCAACTTTGTGTGTTGGAAAATCCGATGGAAAATGTCCGATGGAGCCCACACACGGTCGGAATTTCCGACAACACGCTCCGATCGGACATTTTCCATCGGAAAATCCGACCGTGTGTACGGGGCATAAGAACTCTCTGCAAGGGAAGCTCCCTCTAGGTGACCATACCCAGTGCAGACTGCCCCTCTCTTCCCCAAATACACCACTGGGCATAATACTATTCCTTCCCTTGAGAAGGCTTGGCTGGGGCATGTCTGGCAAGGTCAGGGGGGCCTCAACCTTGGCCAAAAATGGGGGTGATTAATTCCTTATGAGATGAAATGCAAAACTGACCTTCCTCCCTCATAATGCAAGCCTACCAGTCATGTCTGATGGAATGAACACACCCATGATGTGGCCATGAGTTTATCCCAGCAATTGTTGATCAGGGCGGCTGAGTGACTGCAGTCACATACAAACAATTGCTAAAAGTAGAATCTACAAATCTGTGTATGTTATAATGCATAGCTCCCAACTGTCCCTGATTTCAAGGGACTGTCCCTGATTTGGAGCAATGTCCCTCTGTCCCTCTTTCCTCCTCATTTGTCCCTCATTTTGGTCTGATCTATATAGATGTATATAAAATGCACATTTTATCTATTAAAAAGTGTTTTCCAGTGCTAAACCTTTCATCCAATTTCTAAAGTGCTGCATTTGTAAATTCCAAAAGCCAATATAAAGGAATAGTAGTGGTAAAAAAGCACTTGTGGGTTTAACCAATCTTGTTTTTTTGTACAATTCTCCTTAAAGGGGGCGTGGTAGGGGGTGTGTCCTATGCCTGCATACTTTTGCTGATAGGTGTCCCTCATTCCCATCTCAAAAAAGTTGGGAGGTATGAATAATGTGAATATGAGACATCAAGCATTGTAGGATATAAAAGTTAATAGTGTGTCTAGGGTAAACATCATAATAATAGCTCAGAGTGTATACTTGGTAGAAATACATAAAAGTTCAATTTCTAATGCCTCCTCAGCTCTGCACTGTTAGCCCAGACAAGTGACTTCACAGGAAACGGCTCCACTTGTTCTGGGAAATCTGCTGCTTTCATATCATAGCTACAACAAGTTTGTTTGTGTGGATGTACCCTTTAATGAGAATATCTGTACGTTGCACATCGGATACACGGCAGATGGAGGGGAGAATATGATCCTTAAATTGGTTAACTAATGTATTTGAGATGAAAGCACCTTATGACACGCCGTCTTCGGTTTATGCCTGAGGATAGTCTTGTGTGGTCCTGAACGCTGACATCTCAGCTCCCCTTGAAAAGAATTAATCGCTGTACAGACACTGGAACATTTTCTGTAATTACTTCTTTACAAGAATCCCTCTCCAGTCGGAGTTATTAAATAGCACGTTTATTTTGGAGTTCAAAAGCTTTTTTCGGCTGTCTGCACTGGTGAGAGCTCGCACATCCAAATCTTGTGTGTTGCTGAGCTTTGTTGTGTAGATGGGTACAAATACCAGCCGCTTACTCGGATCACTTAGGTGGCAGTGCGCTATGTGTTCCCCTAAAGAAGAACCTGTTTAATTAAAGTGGACCTTTACTCCCCTTCACAAGAAATAATTTTAAATGAAATATATAGGCCATAGTTACATAGTAGGTGAGGTCGAAAAAAGACACAAGTCCATCAAGTCCAACCTATGTGTGTGATTATATGTCAGTATTACATTGTATATCCCTGTATGTTGTGGTTGTTCAGGTGCTTATCTAATACTTTCTTGAAACTATCGATGTTCCCCGCTGAGACCACCGCCTGTGGAAGGGAATTCCACATCCTTGCCACTCTTACAGTAAAGAACCCTCTACGTAGTTTAAGGTTAAACCTCTTTTCTTCTAATTTTAATGAGTGGCCACGTGTCTTGTTAAACTCCCTTCCGCGTAAAAGTTTTATTCCTATTGTAGGGTCACCAGTACGGTATTTGTATATTGAAATCATATCCCCTCTCAAGCGTCTCTTCTCCAGAGAGAATAAGTTCAGTGCTCACAACCTTTCCTCATAACTAAGATCCTCCAGACCAGGGGTCTCAAACTGGAGGCCCTCCAGCTGTTGCGAAACTACAAGTCCCATCATGCCTCTGCCTGTGGGAGTCGTGCTTGTAACTGTCAGCCTTGCTATGCCTCATGGGACTTGTAGTTTTGCAACAGCTGGAGGCGCCAGTTTGAGACCCCTGCTCCAGACCCTTTATTAGCTTTGTTGCCCTTCTTTGTACTCACTCCATTTCCAGTACCTCCTTCCTGAGGACTGGTGCCCAGAACTGGACAGCATACTCTAGGTGCGGCCGGACCAGAGTCTTGTAGAGCAGGAGAATTATTGTTTTATCTCTGAAATTAATCCCCTTTTTAATGCATGCCATGTCTGTTACTGACTTTTAAAGGTTTTCCGCTTCCTGGTCTTCAGAGGCACTGGTGATGCAGCCAGGGCCTCACAGATGCCCCCTGGGAAGGCGACGTTATCAGTGCCTTCTAGGGAGATCGCCTTTCCTAATAGTAAGATTGTGTGGAAATTAAAGGCTTTTTTTTCTTTTTTTTTTTAAATGAGTGTGATGATGTATGGCGATGTCATATGTTTCATCTTGGCATACTCTGTACAACAGGAGCATTTAGAGGCAGAGAAAAAAACACTGCCAGAGTGTCCAGGAGCAGTGGCATTTTGGCAGAAAAAAATGCTTGATGCATATAAACATTTGTAAATGGGCATCAAGGCTAGGCGCATTTAGCACTTGAGCGTTAATTCATTTAATAAATCATTTTTTTGACCAATGTAATGAAATAAACCCAGGCACTTGATGTGCCTAAACATGCTTAAATGCGTTAAATGTGTTTACAAGCTTTTTTTTTCTGCCAAAACATCGCTGCCAGGAGGAAAGGTGTCTAGGAGAGATGGCCAAAACATCCAGTGTGCATGAGGCCTTAGTGATAGCACAGGTGAGGGGCACAGACTTTAGAAACCAGTCCCTTCGGTCTGGTATGGATTTCAAGGGAAAACCCCATGCCAAAATTAAAAAAAAAATGGTGTTGGGTCCTCCCCCAGTTTCCAAACCAGACCCGTATCCAAGCGTCCGCCCCCCTCCTGAACCATACCAGGGCACATGCCCGGGACCGGATCCATGATGTAACAAGGAGGGGGGGTCTCCGGGTGACATCACCTGATGGCCACGCCCCATAGTTATATAAATACTGTCACCGGAGCTCACAGAACGGCGGGAGCGAGTGTCGGGGAGGAGCGTTTTTTTTATCGGGTTGGCGGCAGCGGTGTCGGACATCGGGATTGACGTTGGAGCTGCCACGGGGGACATTATTCATTTTTAATATAGGACTTGTCAAAAACCGTTCTCATGGTTTTTTTTTTTACACTACACTGCTTTTTTTAGGAGTGAATGGGTAGGGGTATTCCAGATTCTGGTAAGCCCCCTGCCTGCAGACCCCCACAGCCACCGACCAGGGTTGTGGGGAAGAGGCCCCCTGTACCCATCAACATGGGGAGAAGATGCTTTGTGGCGGAGGGGCAGATCCCCCTACCCCAAAGCACCCACCCTCACATGTTGGCATGTGAATCAGCATGGTTCTGAGGGGGACCCCAAACCATTGCCGGGCTGCATGCTCAGATAAGGGTCTGGTATGGATTCTGAGGGGGACCCCAAACCGTTTTTTTTAAAATATTGCTTTGGCGTGGGGTTTCCCCTCAAAATCCATACCAGACTGAAGGAGGGGGGGGGCCTCCACACTTTTTTTTTTTTGGCGTAGAGGTTCCCCCTCAAGATCCATATTAGACCCAAAGGGCCTGGTATGGATTTGGGGGGGGGACCCCACGCCGTTTTTTTTTGTGATTTTGCATTGCTAACATTGCACACACTTGACCTCGGAGCACATGTCGCATGCCACAAGTCAGATCAGTTAAGATTGTGATCCGACTTGGATGCGACTTCAATTCAATTCTATGGGCTGAAATCGCACCCAAGTCAGACCAAAGTAATGCAAGAACCTTTTCCAAAGTCGGACCGACCAAAGTCTGACCAGTTAAGATGGCTCTCATTGGGAGTCATTGTTTTTTACATGTCATGCGACATGTGCTCTCAAAGCCAGAGCGCATGTCGCACCAGTGTGAACCGGGCCTAATCCTACAAAATCCCTTACTTTGTGCAAATGTACAAAGTGTGTAAGAATTCATGCTGGTTTGAAGCCAAAGGGTAGTCACACCAAAAATGCATTTGATTTAGATTTTTCATCTGTTCGCTCACTTTGCATTTTGTAAATTGATAAAAATAAACAATTAAAATATATATTTTTGAAAGCACTCTTAGAGCCCTTTCACACTGGGGCGGTTTGCAGGCGCTATTGCGCTAAAAATAGCGCCTGCAAACCGACTTGAAACTGCCGCTGCTGTTTCTCCAGTGTGAAAGCTCAGAGGGCTTTACACTGAGGTGGTGCGCTGGCAGGAGAGAAAAAAAACTCCTGCAAACAGCATCTTTGGAGCGGTGAAGGAGCGGTGTATTCACCGCTATTGCCCATTGAAATGAATAGGGCAGCGTGGCTATACCGCCGGCTCAGCGCCCCTGTAGCGGGCGGTTTTAACCTTTTTTCGGCCGCCAGCGGGGGTTAAAACCGCACTGCTAGTGGCCGAATACCGCAGCGAAAACGACGGTAAAGCAGCGCTAAAAATAGCGCCGTTTTACCACCGACGCCCCCACCGCCCCAGTGTGAAAGGGGCCTTACTTTACAGAATTTCTTCTTACCTGCCTAAAGCTTTTGCAGAACACTGTACATAGCAGTAGACATATTTATAACATAAAATACAAATGACGTGTAGCGCTTTATATTGATGTTAAACAGTATACAAAAACGTATGTGTAAAAGTCCAAAGAATGATAAAATATCCCAAAATATAAGCGCAAAAACTGTCTGTAAAGTGACTTGGACCAGGCAGGATCAACCAGTACTCTTTGGGCTCCTGGTGGTGAGCATTTTTTATACAGTTCAGCCTCGGTTCACACTGACTGCGGGAAATAAATATTGCAAGTTCAACTGAACTCCCACAATTTCATTACCGCATGTCAGTCCCAACTTCGGGGGAGATTTCAGAGACATCTTTGAGGGTTTCTGCACAGATGTCAATGGAAATTGCACCCCGAAATCGCCAAAAGTAGTACAGAAACCATTTTTGGGAATCGCATGCCAAATTGCATCAATGTGAACCAAGGCTTAAAGAGCTTCCTGGATCCCTCCATCCAATTGACAAGAAAGGTTGGGAGAATCCTCCACTGTATAGGAGCAGTTAAAGGCATATTTTTTCCTTACTTCTGGTGAGTGCATATATTGGTGGAGGCTCACGGATTGTGATTCAGTGTTCATGATAACGGGTGGAGTGTAATGGCAGTTTAAGGTTGTATAATTATTTGTTTATTATGGTGTCGCCTAGAACCCAGGGCGAACATGCCAAACTGAGCCCGCCCAAGATGTATGAGCATTATGAGTGATCTGAGTTGTATGATTACTCTTTTATGTTAGTTGCTGTAGTCCACATAGCGCTCACTTTCTTTTTTTGCATTTAAACGTATTACCTATGCAAGATTTGCTTTCTGCTTTGTAATGCTACCCAATATGTAGTCTACGATTGCTGACCTCCCCTTCTGAAAATGCTGCTTGCCTGGCTGTATTTTTCTTGCCCAACTTTTTTGGGTATGTAAATTGAAAAAAATAGAAGTTAGAAACAGCAAGGCAACTTTCTAGCAATGGCAGCCCCCATCTTTTTCAAATGACAGGTGTACTTTAAAACAATAGCCTGCTTTTTAATTAGTGCAAAGTTTTAAGACGTAGCCTCTCCAGCTAGTCACAGATTTGTGGGCCATATACAGAGAAGGAAACTTAGATCTTCATTTTCACCCACAGGCAGTTTGGTCACAGTCCAGTGGTGAGAGGATGATTAAGACTCCTATAATAGACTCAGGGAGAGGACACAGGGATGGCAGAGGGCAGGATGATCAGGTAACCACTAAAGCACTTTTTACACTTTCCAAAGGAATTCTCTATTAATGATGATGTGGATAATAGTTCTTGGAAACTTTGCTAGAGGCGTCTTTCTGCTGAGTGCACATTCCCTGTGATGTACCTACTCATTAATACACAGTATATTCATTTACAGTGTCATGAAAAGACATATGGCTCCCCATTGTCTTTGTGCTTCCTGGTGGGGGTAAGTGTTATGCCCCGTACACACGGTCGGCCTTTGTTCGGACATTCCGACAACAAAATCCTAGGATTTTTTCCGACGGATGTTGGCTCAAACTTGTCTTGCATACACACGGTCACACAAAGTTGTCGGAAAATCCGATCGTTCTGAACGCGGTGATGTAAAACACGTACGTCGGGACTATAAACAGGGCAGTGGCCAATAGCTTTCATCTCTTTATTTATTCTGAGCATGCGTGGCACTTTGTGCGTCGGATTTGTGTACACACGATCGGAATTTCCGACAACGGATTTTGTTGTCGGAAAATGTAATATCCTGCTCTCAAACTTTATGTGTCGGAAAATCTGAAGGAAAATGTGTGATGGAGCCTACACACGGTCGGAATTTCCGACAACAAGGTCCTATCACACATTTTCCGTCGGAGAATCCGACCGTATGTACGGGGCATAAGTGTGCTGGGGTAATGCTTATGCACTCACCCGGACTTCTAGGGACAGTCCTATTATCACCAGTTCTGATTATTTATTTCCCTATAAATATTTATTGTTTTCACATTTGATCTTAACCACTTAAGGACCGGCGCATGACTATGTACGTCGGCACAATGGCACGGCTGGGCAAATGGGCGTATATATACGTCCATTTGAATTTCCCGCTGTGCCATTGCGTGCGCGCCGGCGGCGGCGCGCGCGTGCGACGGCCGGGAGCTCCGCGAGTCGGGTCGCGGGTCCCGTGGACTCGATCGCCGCGGGGATACCCGCGATCGTCTCACGGAGAGCAGGAACGGGGAGATGCTGATGTAAACAGCATCTCCCCGTTCTGGCTAGTGACAGTGTCACTCGATCTCGATCCGGAGCAGAGATCAGTGTACTGACAGACACAGCCCAACCCCCCTACAGTTAGAAAATACTCCCTAGTACTGACTTAACCCCTCCCCGCCCCCTAGTGGTTAACCCCTTCACTGCCAGTGTCATTTACACAGGAATCAATGCATTTTTATAGCACTGATTGCTGTATAAATGACAATGGTCCCAAAAATGTGTCAAAAATGTCCGACATGTCCACCATAACGTCGCAGTCACAATAAAAATCGCTGATCGCCGCCAAAACTAGTAAAAAAAAAATATTAATAAAAATGCCATAAAACTATCCCCTATATTGTAAACGCTATAACTTTTGCGCAAACCAATCAATAAACACTTATTGCGATTTTTTTTTTACCAAAAATATGTAGAAGAATACGTATCGGCCTAAACTGAGGAAAAAAAATGTTTTTTTTATATATTTTTGGGGGATATTTATTATAGCAAAAAGTAAAAAAGAATGCGTTTTTTTCAAAATTGTCGCTCTTATTTTGTTTATAGCGCAAAAAATAAAAATCGCAGAGGTGATCAAATACCACCAAAAGAAAGCTCTATTTGTGGGAAAAAAGGACGTCAATTTTGTTTGAGAGCCACATCGCACGACCGCGCAATTGTCAGTTAAAGCGACGCAGTGCCGAATCGCAAAAAGTGCTCTGGTCTTTAGCCAGCCAAATGGTCCAGGGCTTAAGTGGCTAAAGCTAAGCTACAGGTAAAAATCTTAATACACAGATGAAATACACACACGGGAGCTTTTATACCCAGTGGCAGCTGGTGCTCAAAATTTTGGGCGGGGGGCGCAAAAAAACTGAAAAAAAAAACCATCAATTGCAGCCACCGTGCCATCAAACGCAGCTACTGTGCCCATCAATTGCTGCCACTGTGCCCATCAAGCGCAGCCACTGTGCCCATCAAACGCAGCCACTGTGCCCATCAAACGCAGCCACTGTGCCCATCAAACGCAGCTACTGTGCCCATCAATTGCTGCCACTGTGCCCATCAAGCGCAGCCACTGTGCCCATCAAACGCAGCCACTGTGCCCATCAAACGCAGCCACTGTGCCCATCAAACGCAGCCACTGTGCCCATCAAGAGCAGCCACCGTGCCATCAAACGCAGCCACTGTACCCATCAATTGCTGCCAGTAAACCCATCAATTGCTGCCAGTGTGCCCATCAATTGCTGCCAGCGTTCCCATCAATTGCCACTACTGTGACCCATCAAATGCTGCCAGTGTGCCCATCAATTGCCACTACTGTGCCCCATCAAATGCTGCCAGTGTGCCCATCAATTGCTGCTACTGTGCCCCATCAATTGCCACTACTGTGCCCCATCAAATGCTGCCAGTGTGCCCATCAATTGCTGCTACTGTGCCCCATCAAATGCTGCCAGTGTGCATTTCCCGGCACTTACCTGTCTTGCATCAGGTCAGTGGCGGTGTCCTGCACGCTCCTCGATGTCTTCTTCCGTCATCTCTATCAGGCGTCCAATCACAGGGCCTAACGTTTCAGCCAATCAGGTGACAGGTAACGGACCCGAGCACCTGATTGGCTGAGAGGCGGTTCAGTGTTAGCAAAGCGAATTCCTGAGTGAACAGCGAACGCACAGCATTGCGCCCGCTGTTCACCTTTTTGGGCCTACGGCTCGAATCGGGTGCTTCCAAAAAACACCCCGCCGCTGTAATTCAGGTGCCCGGCGCCCGAAATGGGGCCGGACACCTGAATAGGGGGTGTCAGCGGCGACCATAGATAGACCCATGCAATGCATGAATCTATCTATGGTGATAGAGTGGTGCCAGGAGAGAGGGGACGGCGCTCCTGCACCCTTTATGGATGCACCGCCACTGGTTATACCTGGTGAAAGCTTTGTATTTCTGTCCATTCAGTTCTGAGATTTACATAGCTCTGCCATAGGGCAAAGCGTGTCTGGCAGGAAAAGAGACATGAGTTTTTCTGCTGCATTTCAGTAACACTTACAAATCTTGACCCTCCCCCGATCACTGACTGGACAGTGAAAGGAGAAGCAGGGGACTGATGAGTTCATATCTCTGCTTTCTGTCTCTCTCAGAGTACTATAGCACAACTGACAGCCCTGAGAGCACAGCCCTGTCAAGCATAGGAGAGGATTGTACTTTCCTCTGTGGCAGTTTCACTTTTACTTACAGGTCTCCTCCTCATCCCCACCCCATGACTGGACAGTAAAGGGAAAAGCAGCATACTGATGAGCTCATCTCACTGTTACCCTGCTCCCCCCTCCTATCACCATGCTCCTAATAGCTCCTAAAATTTAAATCAAACCTGTGAAAACAAAAGATTCCTCAAGCACCCCACCCTGTCCTAGGCACCCTGTGGGGTCTATACTTACCTTAACCACTGTTCCAATTAGCACTGCTGTGTAGTTTTAATGGTATTACATTAAAACTGTAATACATGTGACATGTCACCTGCTTTCCCACAATGCAATGCTTGTATTGGAGGGGGAATTTGGGACTTTGAATGAGACATGCGGGAATACACATCTCCATCCCTGCATCTAGTACAAATAAGAGGGGGTTTGGGACTTTGCATGAGGTGGGTGTACTTGGCTAAGAGATAAGTCAATGTTTAAACAAAAAGACTTTTATTCGTTAAAAAAAAACATGACAAAATGACATGATATATGCACAGATGAATGAGCTAGTCAGTTACATAATTTACAGACCATAAACAATGGAAGCAGTATTCGCAATATAGCAAACGCATGGTGTAGTGTGGAGCAATGATCCTTCATGTAGTAAATGCACGACAATATGGTGAATTTAGAATGTCTGAAAAATAATCTATAAGGAAAATGGAAATGTATAGTTGGTCCGACGCGCTTCGTGTATATTACACTCTTCAGGGGCGGGTGCACCAAAATGTACGGGAATATATGAGTAAATCAGTGTGATCCAATGTTATACCCATCTATTAGGAAGAATATATATACATATATATAAGGGAAGGGAGATAATAACTCATCTCTGATAAATACTTACATGCCAGTTGAGTATAAGGCATACGAGACCAGAAAATGGAGGCTGCTAAAGATTTCCATTCCGGGAACTGTGGTAGGAACCCGCAAAAGAAAGACCTCGCACAACATAATCCCCATAGAGAGAAGGAACGTATCCAACTATTGATATGTGTGGGTTCCGGTTCTGAAAATTGATTAAATAAAGCGTGCTATAAATATACAGTGGGGACAGAAAGTATTCAGGCCCCCTTAAATGTTTCACTCTTTGTTGTATTGCAGCCATTTGCTAAAATCATTTAAGTTAATTTTTTTTCCTCATTAATGTACACACAGAACCCCATATTGAGAGAAAAACACAGAATTGTTGACATTTTTGCAGATTTATTAAAAAAGAAAAACTGAAATATCACATGGTCCTAAGTATTCAGACCCTTTGCTGTGACGCTCATATATTTAACTCAGGTGCTGTCCATTTCTTCTGATCATCCTTGAGATGGTTCTACACCTTCATCTGAGTGCAGCTGTGTTTGATTATACTGTTTGGACTTGATTAGGAAAGCCACACACCTGTCTATATAAGACCTTACAGCTCACAGTGCATGTCAGAGCAAATGAGAATCATGAGGTCAAAGGAACTGCCTGAAGAGCTCAGAGACAGAATTGTGGCAAGGCACAGATCTGGCCAAGGTTACAAAAAAATTTCTGCTGCACTTAAGGTTCCTAAGAGCACAGTAACCTGCATAATTCTTAAATGGAAGACATTTGGCACGACCAGAACCCTTCCTAGAGCTGGCCGTCCGACCAAACTGAGCTATCGGGGGAGAAGAGCCTTGGTAAGAGAGGTAAAGAAGAACCCAAAGATCACTGTGGCTGAGCTCCAGAGATGCAGTCGGGAGATGGGAGAAAGTTGTAGAAAGTCAACCATCACTGCAGCTCTCCACGTCAACCATCACTGCAGCCCTCCACCAGTCGGGGCTTCATGGCAGAGTGGCCCGACGTAAGCCTCTCCTCAGTGCAAGACACATAAAAGCCCGCATGGCGTTTGCTAAAAAACACCTGAAGGACTCCAAGATGGTGAGAAATAAGATTCTTTGGTCTGATGAGACCAAGATAAAACTTTTTGGCCTTAATTCTAAGCGGTATGTGTGGAGAAAACCAGGCACTGCTCATCACCTGTCCAATACAGTCCGAACAGTGAAGCATGGTGGTGACAGCATCATGCTGTGGGGGTGTTTTTCAGCTGCACGGACAGGACGACTGGTTGCAATCGAGGGAAAGATGAATGCGGCCAAGTACAGGGATATCCTGGACTGGGCCAAAGGTTTACCTTCCAACAAGACAATGACCCTAAGCACACAGCTAAAATAACGAAGGAGTGGCTTCACAACAACTCCGTGACTGTTCTTGAATGGCCCAGCCAAAGCCCTGACTTAAACTCAATTGAGCATCTCTGGAGAGACCTAAAAATGGCTGTCCACCAACGTTTACCATCCAACCTGACAGAACTGGAGAGGATCTGCAAGGAGGAATGGCAGAGGATCCCCAAATCCAGGTGTGAAAAACTTGGAAAAGGGTGCTCTGACATGCACTGTGAGCTGTAAGGTCTTATATAGACAGGTGTGTGGCTTTCTTAATCAAGTCCAATCAGTATAATCAAACACAGCTGGACTCAAATGAAGGTGTAGAACCATCTCAAGGATGATCAGAAGAAATGGACAGCACCTGAGTTAAATATATGAGTGTCACAGCAAAGGGTCTGAATACTTAGGACCATGTGATATTTCAGTTTTTCTTTTTTAATAAATCTGCAAAAATGTCAACAATTCTGTGTTTTTCTGTCAATATGGGGTGCTGTGTGTACATTAATGAGGAAAAAAAATGAACTTAAATGATTTTAGCAAATGGCTACAATATAACAAAGAGTAAAAAATTTAAGGGGGCCTGAATACTTTCCGTCCCCACTGTATATTGTGATATTGCTCGAAAGTAACTAGTACCCAACACCAATGCAATGCTTGGGGCCTGAGTGGGCAGTTGCCAAGCTGCAGTGTGGTCACATGCTCTGGGTCATACTATTCAGGGCACAGTTGTTGACCATTGTGGGGTGATTGGGGGTGACTGTGTGTAGGCAGGAGGGTAGCAGCAATAAAAGTTCTTAAGATAGAAGGGAGGGCTGGGGGAAATGTTTGTTTCTGATATGGTTAATATAATCCTCCTTTGCCTGAGTACTTAGCACCTTAAATGAGCCCAGACTCAACCACTACATTTTTAACAATGTTCCTTAACCACTTGCCGACTGCCTGCCGCATATTTACTGCGACAGGTCAGCTCTATTGCCTATATACATGTACGTCATTTCGTGCAATAGCCACTGGGTGGCGCGCGCACCGCCCGAGGTGTGGTCGCGTACTGATTGGACACAGGGGATTCCAATCAGTGGGTCTGGCAGAGCCGATGTCCGCCAGCCACCCGCGATCATTTCCCAGATGTAAACCTAAGCTAAGCAGGAACACTGATCTCTGTCTTCATCCAGTCAGACCATCCCCCACACAGTTAGCAAGCACCAGTTAGGAGAGCACTTATCCCTTTGATCGCCCCTGATGTTAACCCCTTCCCTGCCAGTGTCATTAGTACAGTGACAGTGCATATTTTTAGCACTGATCACTGTAATAATGTCACTGGTCCCCAAAAAAGTGTCAGTTAGGTGTCGGATTTGTCCGCTGCAATTTCGCAGTCCTGCTAAAAATGACGGTTTTGCCGCCATTACTAGTAAAAAAAATAAATAAATAAAACTGCCATAAAAATATCCCATAGCTTGTAGACGCGATGACTTTTGCGCAAACCAATCAATATAGGCCTATTGGGATTTTTTTTTACCAAAAATATGTAGCTGAATACATATTGGCCTAAATTGATAAAGAAATTAGATTTTTTACATTCTTTTTATTGGATATGTGTTATAGTAGAAAGTTAAAAATATTTTAATTTTTTTCTAAATTGTTGCTCTTTTTTTGTTTATAGCACAAAAAAAAAACGCAGAGGTGATCAAATACCCCCCAAAAAAAGCTCTATTTGTGGAAAAAAAAAAGACATCAATTTTATTTGGGTACAGTGTCGCACGATCACGCAATTGTCAGTTAAAATAACGCAGTGCTGTATCGCAAAAAATTGCCTGGTCGTTAAAGGGGGTAAAGCCTTCCGGGGCTGAAGTGGTTAAAGTGGAATTAAAGTTTTTTTTACTTACCTTTCCTCCAGCAATGTGACGCCTGCAAGCTCATCTTATCACTGCTGACATATTTGCCCGGTCTTCTAATGGGATTGGCATCTTTGGGCATCTTGTCTGAATGGCCCCAGATGACATAACTCCCACACGTGCAATTTATCCTAACACTCAACACAATAGTCTACACTAAGCTGTGCAATCATAGCTCAGGGAACAAGAAATATTTTAACATTCACTGTAGGTAAATTTTCTTGTGCATGTGTTTTAAATGACAGTGATTGATTCACCACCAGAGTGATGAAAGTCACATTCACTGCTTTATAAAATTAGACCCAGAGTCTCTTCTGCAACAGCATTACTTTTCCCCCCCCACCAAAGATCCACTTTAACAAATAGGGCCCTTTCACATGGGTGGTCAGGTTCGCCTGTCAGTTTTTTAGGCGGCCCTGATTGGATGGTCCATGTTTTCCTATGGGCAGACAGGTATAAACAAACTTGTGTGTGTTTACACCTGCCTACCTCTGGGTCTAATCTGGTCAGCTAAAAAAAATGGAGGAGGACTGCATCCTTTTCCATTTGGGCAGACCGGATAGGAACCACTCCCGCTGATACTCACCATCCCCATGGTCTCCTGTTTTTCTGTTGGAGCTGGGAATCTAAACCCAATGTAAGCTCCATGTTGGATGGTGTTGGAGCTTACACAAGGTCAATGACCCTTACAGTAGATGACACTGTTTAACCACTAGCCAACCAGCGCACGACGATGTACGTCGGCAGAATGGCACGGCTGGGCAAATGGGCTTACAGGTATGTCCCCTTTAAATCGCGGCATTGTGGGCGCACGCCCGCGGCGTGCTCCACGACCGCGCCTGCGGGTCCCGCACACTCGATGTCCGCCAGAGGCCCGCGATCGTGTCACTGAGCGGAAGAACAGAGAAATGCCTTTGTAAACAAGGCATTTCCCCGTTCTGCCTAGTGACATGACAGAGATCACTGCTCCCTGTCATCGGGAGCAGTGATTGCTGTCATATCAGTGGAAGCCCATCCCCCCCACAGTTAGAACACCTCCCTAGGACACACTTTAACCCCTTGATCGCCCCCTAGTGTTTAACCCCTTTCCTGCCAGTGTCATTTACACAGTAATCAGTGCATTTCCATAGCACTGATCACTGTATAAATGACAATGGTCCCAAAATGGTGTCAAAAGTGTCCAATGTGTCCGCCATAATGTCGCAGTCATGATAAAAATCACAGATCGCCGCCATTACTAATAAAAAAAATAAATAAAAATGCTATAAATCCATCCCCTATTTTGTAGACGCTATAACTTTTGCACAGACCAATCAACATACGTTATTGTTGTTTTTTTAACCAAAAATATGTAGAAGAATACATATCGGCCTAAACTGAAAAAAAATATGTTTTTTATATATTTTTGGGGGATATTTATTATAGCAAAAAGTAAAAAATATTTTTTTGTTTATAGCGCAAAAAATAAAAACCGCAGAGGTGATCAAATACCACCAAAAGAAAGCTCTATTTGTGGGAAAAAAAGGACGTCAATTCTGTTTGGGTGCAACGTCGCATGACCGCGCAATTGTCAGTTAAATCGACGCAGTGCCGTATCTCAAAAAGTGCTCTGGTCAGGAAGGGGGTAAATCCTTCCGGGGCTGAAGTGGTTAAGCTTGTCATTGGTAACTCAGGCCTGACCACTGCATCCAGAGTCCAGAGAGGAGGTCACATACTCCTCCGTTCTGGAAAGTGCTGAGTATTTCCCAAGGGCTCTAAGAAATTGTCAAGGGAGCACGGCAAGGTAAGTATCAGAGGTTAGGCAGTTGTTTTTTGTTTTTTTTAAGAGATCCTGTTACAGAGTCTACTTAACCTTTGCTCTAGCACTGAACCCCTAAACATAACATTAACCTTGTATTATGCCCTTGGACAGATGAACCCATTCTCTCCCTGCAGCGGGATCCTCTGCACCAATAGCATGCAGATGATGCAGTGTCCCACGCTGAAAGCCTCTCTGCCAAGATCCCTGCGCCAGACCTGATTCCATGCAAATTCTAAACAAATTTGATATCCATTAATGTCAAACTGGCCTTTTAAATCTAGCTAGCATTGTCTTTCAAAACCAAGAAATAATTTCTATCTCAAAGTATTCACAATGTCAACTATAAGTACATAGTGATTGGTAGTCCTCTGAATCATTATTGTGTCCCTGGAAAGGGTTGAATATAATGGCGCCTGTAATAATTTGCCTTTGTTATTAAATATAGTGATATAGTTCTTCCCTTCAACCTCTAGCTGGTGATAACAGACAGTCTACCATATGATGGCTATAAAGCTGAACAGCAGCCTAGAGTGATGTATATCTATATTTTCTTAACCTTTGCTCCCCATCTTCTTCACTTTACATCGATACTCAGCTGTGCAGACATACAGCAGGAGATCTACTGAAGTGTTTATAACACTTGACACATGAAATACTATGGAGGGAAAAGGTGCATCTTTGGTGTGTTTTTTTGTGAAGAAAGCTGTTTTATTTTCCTGATTTTGAAGGAGAAATAATGTTTTACTTTTACAAGCTGGTGATTCCAAGCTCCTCATATTACAGTACCCAAATAATATAGTTGTGGAACTAGCTTCCTTGTAAATGTAGTTGTGCAAAGATTTATATTGGTGTGAGTAAATGTGTAGGCAGGTTGTGTGTTTGGTTCAAGCAAGTTAGTGGCTGGCCCAGGCCGGGGGAAAGGGTTAATTTCTGTGAAAGTAGTTCTTGGGCTTTTGGTCACAGCCAGCCAACCTGTGCTATAAAAAGGGAGGAGAGCTAGGTCAAGGGCCACTGGAAGTTGAGTTGGTTGGTTCTGTTCCACCCGAGGTTGGAGGTACTAGGACTGCTGTGCCTTGCAGTCTGCTGAGGACACTGGGACTTTTCTGAGACATCCAAGCCATGGAGAATGCCAAAATGGACTCCCACCTCATAGAGGTATGCCTGGGCAGCCATACTACTGTAGTTAGAGTTAGGAACCTGTTATAATGAACTGCATGCTGCAACTTAACCAGTAAAGTCACATTAACCATTCTAAGCTTGGTCTGAAATTATTCAAAGGGGGTGCATGTTGGTTCTGGTGTCTCTAAAGAACCAGAGTCTGTAAAGCACTATGGGGTATGAAGTAACACCACTACAAGGGCTAACTCGGCAAGACAAGCAAAAGAAGAGTGTAGTTGCTAAGAGTAACCAGGTAAAAGACAAGCTACAAACAACCAGTGTTAGGCTTGGTACCTGGTAAGGTGACAGGTCCTCCAGTAGTGATGGGGTCATTGTCTGGATCCCTCCCTGGCAGTCAGTTTCCAATAGCAACTGGGTTCAAATTAGTGTTATGGAGATCTATGGCCTGGTCATGAGGTATGAAGGAATTAATAGGTGCACGTAGGGGGTCCGCGCTAGGTGCACAGTGGGACCCTGTTACCGAGAGTGAGGCAACAGATGTACTCTGAACTGGTGGAGTGGACGCAGGTTCCGCTTGTCCCTCCTAATGCAACATACATCAGTTTCTGTGTAGTGACATGGGACAGCACGTTTTCAGAGGGACTCTGTATTTTTACTACACACAGTGACAGCTCATCTTTAAGTCAAGGAACTGCATTCAGGTTAGATTTTTCACATGACCACAGTCTCAAATGGTCCCGGCATTGATGAGTGCGCTGTATACTGTACCTGTTGATCCTGCCAATTTGGTCTTATTTGCATGGCTGGCAGAGAGGCAGTGTGAATGGGACCATGCTGCAACTGCAATGCAACAGTTTCTAATGCATGTAGATTGCTTTTCAGAACTGTCAAATACCAGTTGCCCTTGTGAAGCCTTTCTTTAATAGGGTAACAATGTTATACTTCAGCTCCCAATTGTCAGCTTCCTGTTTGTAAACAGGTTGGGTAGAGCAGGTCCCCTTTAATGTAGAGACGCAACCTGGGAGTAGATTGGAAGCTCATCTAGGACTAGGAAGAGAGGAGTGCTGTAAGAGAGAGAAAAAAAGGAGAAACAGCAAGCTGCTGTGCTCCTGCTCTCCCACCTGTTGGAGGGAGCAGGGTGACCTGGGAGCCCCCTTCATAGAACAGAGCCAGCTATGTCATACACAGCTGAGGTGAGAACTTGGGAGTTGGTGTGCCCTTTGGTTTCCTATCCATAACGGGAAGGAAGAAGTGGAAAAGAAAAGTCGCAGAAAATGCAAGGTGAACTCAGATTAACTATCTTTGATTTGCTGTTCAAAGAACTGTGTTAGGGTCCTGCACCCAGAATTTTTGTACCATCATTTGGACTACTCCAGTAAAGAAGTTAATCTACCCTGCGGCCTCTGTGTGCATCTGTCCAACCATCAAAGTAATCCTGGAGAGAGTGTAATGCCCCGTACACACGGTCGGATTTTACGACGGAAAATGTGTGATAGGACCTTGTTGTCGGAAATTCCGACTGTATGTAGGCTCCATCACACATTTTCCATCAGATTTTCCAAAACACAAAGTTTGAGAGCTTGCTATAAAATTTTCCAAAAACAAAATCCGTTGTCGGAAATTCCGATCGTGTGTACACAAATCCGACGCACAAGGTGCCACGCATGCTCAGAATAAATAAAGAGATGAAAGCTATTGGCCACTGCCCCGTTTATAGTCCCGACGTACGTGTTTTACGTCACCGTGTTCAGAATGATCGGATTTTCCGACAACTTTGTGTGACCGTGTGTATGCAAGACAAGTTTGAGCCAACATCCGTCTGAAAAAATCCTATGATTTTGTTGTCGGAATGTCCGAACAAAGTCCGACCGTGTGTACAGGGCATAAGGGTTACCACCAATGTCACCCTGGCACTCGAGCCAAAGGAAGAATAGGGCCAGTGTCTGCATACCCTTAGGAGTGAGGGGGTAGAGCCGCACAGTTAGGAGGGTGGGGAGAGGATCTGGTTTCTGGCTGCCACACACTCATCGGGGGAGAGTCGTAAGACAAAGCTAGGTGATTGCCCTATATATGTAATTTACATTAGAGGTGACTTGTCTGCTCGCTATGGCCATGCGTAAGGCAGCCCGCCACCCGCTAACATGTGTGCATTAATAGCCACTGCACTTTTATTCAATCTGCTGCAGGCAGTGCTCACTGGTGAATGACTGACAGCTGCTCTGACCATTTAGAAGCTGAAAATGGGACTTTTTCTAACTGCCACTTTTGGCGAGCATGAGGCTTTAAACAGTTACTAAATCCACAACAGTAAGGCTACTTTCACACTGAGGCGCTTTACAGGCGCTATATCACTAAAAATAGTGCCTGCAAAGTGCCTATAAAGCGCCTCTCCTGCTTTCACACTGGAGTGGGGCGCTGGCAGGACGCTAAGGGCACTTTCACACTGCCAGCGCCTGGGCGTCGTTTTTGCAGCGCTTTTCAGCCGCTAGCGGGGCACTTTTAACCCCCAGTAGCGTCTAACCCCCTTTGCCGGTGGTTCGGCGGCGCTGTCTATTGATTTCAATGGGCAGGGGCACTTTAGGTGTATTCACCGCTCCTACAGTGCTGCAAAGAAGCTGCTTGTAGGACTTTTTTTGACGTCCTGCCAGCACGGTGCCCCAGTGAGAAAGGACTCGGGCTTTCACACTGGGATTGCAGCTGAGGCTTTTTTCAGGTGCTTTACAGGCGCTATTTTTAGCGCTAAAGTACCTGAAAAGTGCCTCCAGTGTGAAAGGGGTCTTAAAAAAGTCCTGCAAGCAGCATCTTTGAGACACTTTAGGAACGATTTATACACCGCTCCTAAAGCGCTCCTGCCCAGTGAAATCAATGGGCAGCGCCATTTGCGGGGCGCTTTTAACCCTTTTTTGGCCGCTAGTGGGGGGTTAAAAGCGCCATGCTAGCGGCAGAAAAGCGCCGCTAAAACGACGGCCGATGCTCCATTGCCTTAGTGTTAAAGTGCCCTAAGACCCCTTTCACACTGAGGCATTTTTCAGGCGCTTTTGGGCTAAAAATAGCGCCTTTTAAAGCACCTGAAAAACGGCTCCCCTGCAGTCCCAGTGCAAAAGCCAGAGTGCTTTCACACCGGGGTGATGCGCTGGCAGGACGTTCAAAAAAGTCCTGCAAGCAGCAGGACACCACTCCTCTACCGCTCCTGCCCATTGAAATGAATGGGCACCACTGCCGAAGCGAATGCAAAGCGATTCGGCACCAACGCTACACAAGCGCACTTAACCCTTTATTCGGCCACTAGCGGGGGTTTAAAGCTAGCAGCCAAATAGCGCTGCTAAAACGACAGTAAAGCGCCGCTAAAACTAGCGCCGCTTTACAGTCAACGCCCTCCAGTGGCGTCTCCAGCTTTCATATTTAGGGGGGGCACATGGGGGGACAGGGACAAAAGTAGGGGGGCAACTATAAAATGCAATTAAATATATATATATATATATATATATATATATATATATATATATATCTCCTGGGGCCCTTTACTACGACCCCACAATGGCCCTTTCACATGTTCTGCAGTGAGCTCCCTTCCTACTGTATTGGGGCCCCCCAGGGTGGCAGAAAACAAGAGATATATGTCACCAGCATACCAAGAGAATATAAGGATGCAAAGCAGTGGGAGAATTATCAGGATTGCAAAGGTGGTCTTGCCACCGGGCCCTGGTGTTCTGCCACTGTGGGGTTCCCCAGCCTCCTCTTGCTGTCCTGCCCCTGCTATTGACAGCGCTGGTCTGGCATCTCTTGGAATTTACAGGCTGGTTCTCCTGTCCTAAGGAAGGGAGAAATCAGTCTGTTTTTTCAGTAACTGAGAGTCCTGGTGGTGTCCTTCCTGCAACTCGCTCTTCTCTCTGCCAATGAGGATGCAGGGGAAGGAGCAGATCGGGCGGCCGTGGTTGTGTGAGTGCTCGCATTATGCAGTGTCAGCGAGCAGAGGGAGGGGGGAGGAATCACCCGCAGGAGCTGACTGGGGACTCTCTTTCTCTTAGACATTGATTTTTTGTAAAAAAAAAAAAAAAATTTTTATTGGGGGTGGCACATCATAATGTTGGGGGGGGGGGGGGTCAGGGCCCCCTCTGCCCCCCCTAGGGACGCCATTGATGCACTCCCCAGTGTGAAAGCAGCCTAAATCAGTCTGTATATGCAGTAAAGCAGGCTCTCACTCACTGTGGAGCCCAAGGGGTTAATCCTCTGTATTGTGTAAAAAAAGCTGTTTGATCCTGTTTCCTCAGACCCTCCCCTTCTTCCACAGTCCCCGATCCATCTCCTGATTGTACAGAGCCTTGGGGGCACTCTACACATGCTCAGTTTGATGTGTATTGCTATAGAGTTTTTTTGTTTTTTTTTGGGGGGAGGGTGCATGTGACCAGCACAGGGCCAATCAGCACTGTCCAGACAGAGTCTCAGGGGTCCTGCAGCCTCTTAGGACAGTCAGAGGAGAATGAAAACTCCTCTTACAAGCTTTAACCAGACACTGATAGAAGTCACAGGACTGCTCTAACTGCTGATGAAAAAAGGTATTTAGCATTTTATATTCACTAAAATAATTGCATTTCCATGTTCTGTGGGAGACCAGATATAGTGAGTGCAGGCTCCTGGGTTTAGTATCGCTTTAAAATGGCCCACTATTGCTGGGCAGCTTGGCCTGTTAAAGGAATAGCAAAAGATAATAGATCAACAAGAATTAATTCTATGTGATTGGGGTCTTCGGGAAAAAAAAAAAAACAACTACTATGCTACTGCATCATATATGTCATTTATCATTGTTTCACTATAACATGTGTTGATGCACCAAAAACCGACATGAACATTTTTGCCGAAATCTTGTCTTGCTGATGTGAATTGACACCATTTAAATCAATATCTGACCTGTGTAAATGTGTTAGTGTGTGTTATAATACATAGGTGTGAATGGGTCCTCAGTGTTACTATCGATGATTCCCTCTTCACTCCAAACACATCAGAATACATTGATTTCACATTCGGAATATATCATAGTTAAGCTGTCATCAGACAGTTGACATGAATCATAATGAAATAGTCTTTCAGGCTTATTCATTGTTGCCACCTTAAAAAAAAAAAAAAAGACTCTAGGGCATTTACTCGCTGATTCTGTGTAACTATACCTGTCGAGTACGAAACACAAAGCAGTATATTTTAACTAAGTACCCAATAATGACACTCCAAATTGAAGGTGCACTGTGTTTAAAGTGATTGTCAGTACTCCAACAAAACTAATCAGCTCCGGGTCCTGGGCTTGAACCCCATCAGGGACACTACAGTATCTGCATGGAGTTTGTATCTTCTTTTCTAATGGGTGTATGCTTATTATATGGGGGCTATTAAAATAATGACAATAATTCTTGCCTCCTACTTAACCAAAATGTGTGGCTTTAACATCCACATGCTGCACTTATGCATTCATGTAGCTTACCTTTAGGTACAAGGAGAATCTCCTAAATGTGCACTGTTTAGGAGATAATCACTATTTCTGCAGCTGGTGACATTACCGGAGCATGCGCACTGTGCTTTGTAGGGCCAGCAGAGTATGCCTTCTCTTCAGAGTGCTGTGCCGCGATCTTGGCTCCCGTGCGCATGAGCTGTAGTGACGTCATCGCTGCTCGACCATTCAAACGGCCGGTGTTCTGCCGAATAAGTTCCGCTCGGCGGATAAGTTCCTCACTCTACTGCGCATGCGCAGTATGATCCGGCGGAAATAGCTGAAGCAGAACAGCTGAAAATCAGCTGTACACGGCGCCTGTAAGAGGGCCCCTCGCGGGCTCGCTTCGCTCGCCACGCTTCGGGCACAGCCTCGCTGCGCTCGGCTCTTTTAGATTCCCCCTCTAGGTCCACTTGGATGGTGGGGAAGGAATCTGGACCCAGAGCGCAGGCGCTGTGTACAGCTGATTGAAGCGTTTGAGCTTCGGCTATCTCCGGCGGCTGACAGTAGTTGGTACTGCGCAGGCGCTGCGCCTGCGCAGTACAGGGGAGGAACTTATCCGCCGAGGGAACTTTCTCGGCAAGACACCGGGGCCTGGGACCCCAGAAAGAAGACCGGGTGAAGACAGAAGCCCTGTCAGTGGTGACAGATTGCCACTAGAGGGTTTCTTTTTAAGATAAGTCTTTTATCATTTCTAGATTGTAAGCTCTAACGTGCAAGGCCCTCTGATTCCTCCTGTATTTAATTGTATTGTAACTGTACTATTTGCCCTCATGCTGTAAAGCGATGTGCCAACTGTTTGGCGCTATAAAAATCCTGCATAATAATAATAATAATAAATAAAATGTACTACAGTATCTCACAAAAGTTAGTACACCCCTCACATTTTTGTAAATTTTTTTTATTACATCTTTTCATGTGACATCACTGAAGAAATGACACTTTGCTACAATGTAAAGTAGTGAGTGTACAGCTTGTATAACAGTGTAAATTTGCTGTCCCCTCAAAATAACTCAACACATACCCATTAATGTCTAAACCGCTGGGAACAAAAGTGAGTACACCCCTAAGTGAAAATGTCTAAATTGGGCCCAAAGTGTCATAATTTTGTGTGGACACCATTATTTTCCAGCACTGCCTTAACCCTCTTGGGCATGGAGTTCACCAGAGCTTTACAGGCTGCCACTGGAGTCCGGAGCACGGAGCTGGGGGATGTTAGAGACCTTGTGCTCCTCCACCTTCTGTTTGAGGATGCCCCACAGGTGCTCAATTAGGGTGCCCACGTGTCCCCGGATTGCCCGGGACATTCCCGCAATTGGCAGGTCTGTCCCGGGTCCCGGGCACCTTCATTCCGGGACAATACAGTGTCCCGGAATGGAATTGACAGAGCGAGCCAACCCCGCTATAGCGCTGGTGCTCGCTCTGCCTCCAGCTCCACCTGAGACTCTTGTCACTGGTTGCTATAGCCGCCTGGCGGCTAGCAACCAGTGACCTCACAGCGTGACTCCTCCCAGCATGCAAAGCGGAGGAGAAGTTAACTTTCTCCTCCTCCGCGCCGAACATTCTCCATCATGGACGAGGCTGTCAGCGGGGGGGGCAGCCCCATCCACCGGCACTGTGACTGTTACCATCTCTGCTGGATGTCTCCGTGCCTCATACCGCAGAGCAGACCGAAGCAAGTACACGGAGAGGGAAGAGGGAAGAGGGACACCGCTGTGCATTCCTGGCGCTGATCTGAGGTCTGTTCTAAGCTCATATTATATGTATTTGTAAATAGACAGAGGAGGGACAGTGATCAGGAAAAGGGTAAAAAGTGCCCCCCCAGCACGTTTCTGACACCCACATTTCCACTAGCACAAGTGGAAGGGGGAGTCTGTACTGTGGGGGGTTCTCTACTTAGTGGGGGGGGTCTGTACTTAGGGGGGTCTATAATGAGGGAGGGGGGGTCTATACTTAGTCAGGGGGGGTCTATACTGATGGAGAAGGGGTCTGTATTCAGTGGGGGGGTCTATACTGAGGGGGCGAGTCTGTACTGAGGGAGGGGAATCTATACTTGATGGAGGGGGTCTTTACTGAGGGGGTATATACTTAGTGGAGAGGAGGGTTCGTTCGTACTGAGGGAGGGGGTCTATAGTTAGTGCGGGGGTCCATACTGAGGGAGGGGGCCTATAGTTAGCGGAGGGGGGTCCATACTGAGGGAGGGGGTCTATAGTTAGTGGGGGGGTCCATACTGAGGGAGGGGGCCTATAGTTAGTGTGGGGGGGTCCGTACTGAGGGAGGGGGCTTATACTTAGTGGAGAGGGGGCCGGACTGAGGGAGGGGGCTTATACTTAGTGGAGAGGGGGCCGGACTGAGGGAGGGGGCTTATACTTAGTGGAGAGGGGGCCGAACTGAGGGAGGGGGCTTATACTTAGTGGAGAGGGGGGCCGGACTGAGGGAGGGGGTCTACAGTTAGTAGAGGGGGGGTCTGTACTGAGGGAGGGGGGTCTATACTGAAGAAAGGGGGTCTGTACTAAGGGAGGGGAGTCTATTATTACAATGTAATAATAGAAATACATTGCATGGTGTTGGGATGGTATAAGTGCTAAAACCAGCCATTCACCCGACAAATCACTCGCCGACGAAATCTACATTCAACCCCCCCCCCCCCACTCGGTCCTTGGCAAAATTGTCCCTGAATGGCAGTTTGGAAATGTGGTCACCCTATGCTCAATAGGGTTTAGGTCTGGAGACATACTTGGCCAGTCCATCACCTTTACCCTCAGCTTCCTTAGCAAGGCAGTTGTCATCTTGGAGGTGTGTTTGGGGTCCTTATCATGATGAAATACTGCCCTGCGGCCCAGTCTCCAACGGGAGGGAATCATGCTCTGCTTCAGTAGGTCACAGTACATGTTGCATTCATGGTTCCCTCAATGAACTGTAGCTCCCCAGTGCCAGCAGCCCTCATGCAGCCCCAGACTATGACACTCCCACCACCTTTCTTGGCTGTAGGCAAGACACACTTGTCTTTGTACTCCTCACCTGGTTGCCTCCACACACGCTTGACACCATCTGAACTAGATAAGTTTATCTTGGTCTCATCAGACCACAGGACATAATTCCAGTAACCCATGTCCTTAATCTGCTTGTCTTTAGCAAACTGTTTACAGGCTTTCTGTGCATTATCTTTAGAACAGGCTTCCTTCTGGGATGACAGCCATGCTGACCAATTTGATGCAGCATGTGGCGTATGGTCTGAGCACTGACAGGCTGACCCCCCACCCCCCCATCCCTTTAACCTCTGCAGCAATGCTGGCAGCACTCATACATCTATTTCCCAAAGACAACCTCTGTATATGACGCTGAGCACATGCAGTCAACTTCTTTGGTCGACCATGGCGAGGCCTGTTCTGAGTGGAACCTGTCCTGTTAAACTGCTGCATGGTCTTGGTCACCATGCTGCAGCTCCGTTTCAGGGTCTTGGCAATCTTCTTATAGCCTAGGCCAGTGATGGCGAACCTTGGCACTCCAGATGTTTTGGAACTACATTTCCCATGATGCTCAACTACACTGCAGAGTGCATGAGCATTATGGGAAATGTAGTTCCAAAACATCTGGGGTGCCAAGGTTCGCCATCACTGGCCTAGGCCATCTTTATGTAAAGCACCAATTATTTTTTTCAGATTTTCAGAGAGTTCTTTGCCTCGAGGGGCCATGTTGAACTTCCAGTGACCAGTATGAGAGAGTGAGAGCGATAACACCAAATTTTACACACCTGCTCCCCATTAACACCTGAGACCTTGTAACACTAACGAGTCACATGACACCGGGGAGGGAAAATGGCTAATTGGGCCCAATTTGGACATTTTCACTTAGGGGTGTACTCACTTTTGTTGCCAGCGCTTTAGACATTAAAACACATTAAAGTGTGTTGAGTTATTTTGAGGGGACAGCAAATTTACATTGTTATACAAGTTGTACACTCACTACTTTACATTGTAGTAAAGTGTCATTTCTTCAGTGTTGTCACATGAAAAGATAGAATAAAATATTTACAAAAAGGTGAGGGGTGTACTCACTTTTGTGAGATACTGTATGTGCGGCATACTAGCACATTATGCCCTTAAATTGCAGGGGGAAGTTTTATTTTTAACCTTTGCTACCACTTTAGTGCTGCTTACTCGTAGCACTTCCGTGGTTGTAAATTAGATGCAAAAGAGATACTTGCAGTTGCGTCAGAAGACAGAAAATAGGCCAACAGTTGCTATTTGGCCATAAAATCATGCAGAACTAAACGTGTCACCACACAAACCGAAACATTTTTGTACGCAAATTGCATATATATTGATAAGAAACTGCTTTAATAAACGTCCCCTATACATCTTAAGAAAGAACATTAACCCACTCCTAAAGTGGACCTCTAGGCAAACAGAAAAAGCACATGCAGTACGTATAAACTGTCCTAACTGTCCAGTTATTATTATAGGTATTTACATAACGGCATCAATTTATGTGGTGCTTTACAAGCAATTTGTTCAAATCAGTCTCTGCCCTCAAGGACCTTACAATTTTAGGCCCCCCATCTCACATGCATACGTGCTACGACCAATTTAGCTCATTCTACTTCGGCGCGATTTGCACTGCCAATTTCATTGAGGATTTCGACTTAATTTAACAGAGTTTTTTTATAATCGCTGTGACTTCAGTCGCAGTGATATGAATGGTTCCATTGCCGGCAAAGGGGTGCGACTCATCAGATCGCATGACAAGTCACACCGTTGTGAACTGGGGCTTAGAAATGAGCCAATGACCAGCGTGTATTTGGAATGTGGGAGAAAAACAAATTGTATCGAAGAAACCCATGCAATCTCCATGGAGATAGTGTCCCAGCTGGGATTTGAAGTGAAGACTCCAGTGAAGCAAGGCAGATTAGCTAACCACTCAGCCATTGTGCTGCAATTCCACCCATGCAAGTTATATCCTGCCATACTACACAGCCAGGAAGTTAGCACCAGCACCTTTCACCACCCACCCACCCACACACACACAGAGCAACAAATCAACAGCATTGCAGAGCCGACTCTTTCTTCAACGATCAGACAGATGACATGGAAAGCCACCAAACAGTAATACCACTTGCCTGGCCATGCAGCATGGCATGGGTGAGTAAACTATGAAACCAACATGCATATCATGCTCAACAGCCCATGTCAAATGGTGGCCATGTTACTGATACCACTTCACCAGTGGCAGAATATTTACATCTGTGAATGGCAATACATATATAACATTTGTCAACATACACTAAAGTGCAGGTTCCACTGAATGTGAGCTGTTCAAACATGGCTGTGTGAACAGGACAGGTCACAGTAGGTGGTAGAATGTTCTGGTTATCCCAGTGTAGTTCTCAGAGATAAACGTATTTATGGGCATATTTCTACAAATTGTGTAACTGATCCTGCATATGCACATAAAACTACATTAGACATAGATATCATATAGGGACAATGTTCTCTACGGTAGGATACAACGTTGTGTAAGTCATATTTCATACCTACATTGTAAACCTGCCATAGAAGCAGATGATATGACAGAAGCTTTTATGAAATGGTGATCTGCTGAAGTGGATCTTGTGAAATAGGCCCACAGGACAGCATAGCCCCTTTTTGTCCCTCATTTGGACAGATGGTCCTTAATTTTTGAGCCAAATGCTTCAGTAGTCCATCTTTTTGCTATGAACCACTTTAAAAAAAAAACAATTCCACTTAACTATCTAAATGGGACAAAACTTCCTTCATTCTTAATATTTTAACATGTGTTATTATGGAAAGCCACTGTAAAGGAAAATCAGTGGGGAAAAAAATTGCAAAAAATCTGTTTTTACTTTTTTGTAAGGGGAGCCGGGCAGGGGTGTGCCCTCTACCTACATACTTTGTGCTGAGGTTGCTTCTCTCACTCATCTTAGAAGGTTGGGAGGTAAGGCACAGTGTATCAGGACAGAATCACGTTCACATGAACTGTATGAGCCGATATGGCTTTGTAGTGACCTGTGATGGTTGCAGTTTTTTAGGGCTGGTCATCTGCTGATAATCACTGCATGAGCAATTACAGGAGAATGGCCACAAATAGCTCTGGAGGATAGAAGGCTTCCATTGCTTTCAATGGGGCTTCCTGTCCACATCTATTTTGCATGGATCCCTGTTGCGTCTCCCATGGGATATCAGCCTCATTCACAGTATGAATAGGACCCAAAGGTGCAGGCTTGGGGAAGGTCAGCCTCATCTTTCTTTATCCCTTAGTGCAGTGATGGCAAACCTTGGCACTCCAGATGTTTTGGAACTACATTTCCCATGATGCTCCACTACACTGCAGAGTGCCAAAGCATTATTAGAAATGTAGTTCCAAAACATCTGGGGTGCCAAGGTTTGCCATCGCTGCCTTAGTGAGTCACTGCCCTGGAACAAGCATGCAACCAGTATAGTCTGAAAAGTCTAAATTACAATTCTACTAACTGTACATATTCCAATTATGGATTACTAAGTAGTGAAGCCAGAATCAGAATAATAGTAGTGAACCTAAGCATAAAAATATCAACCCTTAGTCAGCAATGGCGGCTGTAATAATTATATTCAAACAGATTGCTTTTTTTTTTTTTTTTTTTATGATAGCCCCAGCCATAACCTTTGTCATGTTTTAATTGCTATCCATGTGACATTTTGGCCAAACTCCTCAATGCTTGCCCTGTACAGGTAGGTCGTCAATTTCATGTGCACCTTTATTTTACAATCATCACCAACGTTGCTTTTGATATATTCATTTTATTGAATTCACCCTTACTAATGATAGAGTAGAACATTAGATCAGTCCCAACTTCATGATGATTGGTTAAAAAGGGGTTCTCTAGGTTTATTGTGCTGCTACAAAGTAGACAGGAGACTAAATGTATTTGGTAATGGAAAAAATGGTGTTGCTTACCTTAAAGGTCACTCCACCTCTAGTGCTATCTAAAGAACTTTATAAAACAAGTGGTTAGCTCCCATTTAAAATAGCTGAATTTGAAACCTTCCATTATAGTATTAGTGCTCCTTACTCCTAGGAACTTGTCCTCCTTGAGTGTCATTTAAGAAGAATCTTGCCCTGGAGGCAGTCAGTAGAGCAGAGGTGTAGTATAACAATCCAAGGTTAAGTCAGGCTGCACTCTGCTCAGAGAAGGTGCCGAAGTGCATTGCTGCCTTTGGCGAAATTGTCAGAATAAGCACGCTATCTATAGCTGATTAATTGAGGAATTGACACAAAACGTGTCGACCAGAAAAGTGAGCTTGTTCAGATGAATGTTTGTTTTGTCTTATAGTCTATCTATAGTGATGATAAGAAGAGATCTAGAAAATATCTGTAGCTGAACAAGTAGACCACTCATTAAATTGTGTCTGTTTTTATTGTTTGGATGCACAATTTAAAAAAAAAAAAAAAAAATCTTTTTCCCATAAAGGTTGGAACTGCTGCTTCTATCTAGTATTGCCCCCATGTAAACATCCTGCATGATACAGATTGACTACTAAGCCCAGGGTTACCAACAGGGCGGTAGAGCTGTCTCTCCTGTACTGGGTCCAAGCTCCATCAGTTCAGTAGGGGGCCCAAGGGCAAAGAGGGGACTTTGGCTGAATGCACAATAACTTCACAGGCTGTGGCTCCCAGTGGTTAAATAAAAGGATCTCAGGCGCCATCCATTCAACAGTAAGGGCCAGGGATAGAGAGGGGACCTATTCACTCATTTAATTTTCGGGAGTAGGTGGAGTAGTCCTCCCAGCTCCCACCAATATATGTTTCTGCCTCTTCTATATCACCACCAGGGCATGCCAAAACTTTAATTGCTGGGAGCCACAGTATGAAGAATTACTATAAAAAACCAAGTACGTTGTATATAGACCCATCTCTATCCTCAGCCCCTGCTGATGAGGCCTGGGGAACTTTAATTTAATTGCTGAGAGCCAGGGCTGGCAGGATTACTGTGCATTTACAATGGGGTATTTAAAATCACTTCTCTGTGTGAGGTAGGAGGCAGGCTGTATGGTGACTCATGATTTGTAATGGTGGCCCTGGCCCAGGGAGTGTTGACCCCAGGCTTCAGGTCTTCCACAGAAGACCACAAGGTCCCAGGGAATGGCTTGTATTGTGGGGAGTTAAGCTTTGGCTTCCTAGTAAGCTGTTTGGCCACGATTTCTTCTTAACATCAGGTCACCCAGTATATAATAAGCCAACTTTGGATACAAATTTTGTGCACCACGCATGAAAAAAAGAAAAAGGTACCTGTAATATTCACTACCACCTTCTGGTCTGCTGTCAGGCTTGCACATGAATACTGTACAAAATAAAGACCTACATTCATTTTAATGGTACTTTACTTATTTCAAATCCAAGCTGTCACACAAGTAGACAAATATTCATGTAAATGCAGTAGGACCATTGGCTCATCCTCATAGCAGATCTACCTATAAATCCAATCACTAAAATCTCATTTAATATTTAACATATTCCTGTAATTTCAGAAGTCACTTCAGTATTCCTAGATCTGCAGCCTTCACAAAAATACCTGTTGATCCTGCCATAAAGTTTCTTGTTCAGGAAGCTCATCCTAAAATTCTCCTGTTGGGAACCCTGCAAGCACCACCCACCTGGATGAAGGTTGATCTATAAATCGTCTGGGGCTAGGTGAAAAATGATTGGCCAAACAGTGACTGCATCCTATAATGTGCAGTCACAGTTTAGCAACACCATTATTTTCAGGCAGTTGAAGTTGCTTGAATACAATAGTTGGGAGTGGAGACTCCCCTATCTTTGCTGTTAGTATGGATTGGGGGGGGGGGGGGGGGGGGGGGGGGGTGGTTAAGAATCAATTGTTTTTCGTTACCCTACAGGCAGCATGAGTGAAAATTTAGTTGTGTATGGTGGTGGCGGCCTTAGGCAACTGAATGAAGCTGAGGCTGGAGTCATGTGCAAGTAGACAGGTAGTGACATTGTAAGGATCAAGTACTGAGATGGAAACCTAATAAAAAAAATAAATGGGGGTTGGTGCAAAAAGCGGACCAAGCAAGTATTTGAACTCAACTGCTGTAACTAACAACTTTCTCTCCTAGAATTTACTTTGGAGACTTTTTTTGTGTGTGTTCAAAGACAGGCTGGTATGGCTCTGGCCTCAAAAGACCAGATAAGAACGTGTCAGGCTGCCCTTACCATGCCACCACTACTAGCACTGACAATGGGTGGTTGTAGAAGGCACCATTCAGGCCTGTGGCAATTACACAGCTCCCCTACAGCGATCCGGAATTATTGAGACGCTCGATTAAACCCTGGACTTTCCTGCACAATAACGGACATCCTCTTACTTGCAGGGCAAACAAAAAGACTTTATTGATGCAAGGGAAAAAACAAAAACAAAAACAAAAAAAAAAAAGTGTGGACACAACTGAAGTTCATCATGCTTTGATGGGCAACATCAAGGGCTAGAACGTCAGCAAATACAGCAGAGTAAATATTATGATCAGCAGGGAATGAATAGTAATGGCAGTCTAATGGCTCCATTAGCAGAGGATAATATAGGCATAATTATAGCCATAGCAAATCATATGACAGCTATGGAGCCCAGCAGCACAGGTAACCCACCTAGTGTCTTAACTGCATGATGGGATTTGGGAATCTGCCTGGGTTTGGTTTGCACAAAGTTTTGTAAATCTTGCACAAGGCTCATGAACTTTACAGCAAATGGCAGTGGATTCTATGAGGGACGACAAATCCTGTTTTCCATTTCTGGTCATTTGTTGGACTAATAGGCAAAGCTATTAGGGGAGAATATGTGCATAGCAACCAATCAGCTTAAAACTTCAGCTTGCTTAGTTAAACTTTGACAATAAAACCTGGAAGCTGATTGGTTACTATGAACAGCTTCACGAGTTTTAGTAAATCCCTCCCATTGTTTAACAAAACCAGATGGGAAGTCAGGTACTGGCATGAGAAACCTGTACCAATGCCCATATTGAGCACAGTATGTCAGCTCTGAGCGGTTTAGGTCAGCCTCTAAACCAGGGTGCTATCTGAGGTTGTCAGGGATGCCACAGTTTTAGGATCAAGAGCTGCAATCTGCATTAAAACGCAATATTTTTTTTCTCCTGGTGCTCGACAAAGATACGTTTTGAATAGTTCTCTACTTTAAATGAGGGTTCCTTGCAACTTTGGGTCAACCACAGCTTGAACCCCATCTGATGGTGCCTGCCTAGTACTAAAGCAGATGCTACTTGGCAGAGCCAGCAGCATGTCACCCCTATCTTTTTAGCACATTCCCCCCCCCCCCGAATCTGTATTACAAATAAAAATTGGGAAAGGCTGCTTTAATGGAAAAAAAAAAAAAAAAAAAAACCAAACCCCACACAAACTGCTATAAAATACTGGCCTAAATAAAGTATGCTGATGCCACCGGCGCCATTACAAAACATTGCCTTCAATGAGGAGTAATTAAAACAGTCCATGTAGAAAATAACACTGTAATTAAGGTTATTGTCAGAAATCAATGTCAGGCAAGATTCCTTATAAAGTAGCTTTTTTTTATATATAAAAATTACAAAAAAGGTAGAATAAGTGCAAAAATAACTTTCAAAATAAATGTTTGTACAAAACCAGAATTTTCACAAGTGTAAACTGACAGAGAAAAACCCATCATCACCGTTTCCCCATTAAGGAATAAAAACACAATAAAATTATAAGACACTGCTCCCAAAATGCCAAAGAGAAGAGACTATTCTAGTCCAAAACTAACCATTACCTGCTGTAGGTAGCCTCAGCTACATGCAGTAACACAGAGCTGTGTTCTGGCAGCAAGGAAGTGGGAAAAAAAAAAAAAAAAAAAAAAGGAGTGTCCTTCACTCAGCCAATCACAGAGAGCTTTGTATTCTATGAATCAATACAAAGCTTCCTCCGATTAGCTAAAGTGGAGAGATCAGCAGATGACACTGCAAATCGTCAACTCAGCCATGCAAAGGAAGCTTTGTATTCACAGAATGCAAATTTCCCTGTGAATGGCTGAGTGTCAGATTTTGTTTCTCAAAAACACAGCACTGTACGGAAGTCAGGCTACCTACAGCATGCACATCTAGCAGGAGATAGTTCATTTAGACCAGCTTGGTCTACATGAAACATTTAAACTCCACTAAAAGCTGGAAATCTGCTTTAAATCATTAAAAAAGGCAAATGGTCAATATAAAAGCCAAAGTACTAGCATCTCCTGAGGGTGGGCAACAGTTTCTCTTAAACTGACCACAATATAACACCTGATTGTACAAACTACTTGAGATCTACTATCAACTATGAAGTTATTTGTTACAAACTGAATGGATTGTCCCAAGTTTATGTTGATATTACATGGTATATCTAAAAAGGAGGAGATTGTACAATCAGATCGTGTGGCTTAATAAGAGATTATCCATGTAACCCTGCAAGTGCTAAACAACCACCAGTTTGTCCTTTGACCATAGCATCCATTCATGTTCTTTACCTTTTGCATTGGGAATGTGTGAAAAAAAAAAAAAAAGCCAACAGCATTAATCAATGGTCTGAATACCCTCCATAGTTTATCTGCTTGAACAATTTGCATATACACATTGTTTTGCTTTAATAGTTTATCCACAGAATTCAGAGGTATGTCTGGGTAAATACTGCCCTTCAGTGCTTTTTGGGATAGTATATGGTCTAGATCAGGAATCTCCAAACTACGGCCCTCCAGCTGTTGCGGAACTACAAGTCCCATGAGGCATTGTAAAACTGACATTCAGACATGGGAATAATTGTTCCTGAACAACTGGAGGGACATAGTTTGGAGACACCTGGTCTAGATGTGGTACACTAAAAAGTAAAGCATAATTTATTATTTTTTTTTTTTTTTAAAGGCACAACAGTTTAAAAATGGAAGCCATGTGTGTTTTAAAATCCATCACACTTCAGCTTTCTGGTTATACAACATGGGACCAGTGTTGAGAGAGACCGCCAGAGAAGAGCACAGGCTGTTCCGACTGGTTGGATAAACAGTGAGGTAGGAAGTTAGCTTCTTCAATTTGTACTGAGTCATTACCAACTGAGCAAGGGGTTAGTCCAGCAAAATAGTACTTGGAGGGTGAGCTATCCCCAGAGATCTTCACAGCGGGTTGACTGCCCATCATGGCACATGTGAAGCTGATGAGACATGGGCTTGTGTCCAAAGGTGGGGAGGACTCAGGAGAAGATTTGACCTTGTTGTCTTGATCTTCCTTGAGGCCATCTGACCACTGGGATTGTGAACCATTCTTGCTGTCCAACTTTACAGAGAGTTCTGTCACGTGACCAGCAGTTTCATCACACTTCTTTCTCTTCTTCTTCCGCCTGAGGGTTCCATTATCGAACATCTTATCAATGTTTGGATCCAGTGTCCAGAAACAGCCCTTCCCTGTTGAAGGATTTAATTAGAAATATATGAATAAAACCTTTCCAAGATGGAGGATGTTTTGAGGTTTTAAACGTTCTGCAAACTAGCCATTCCTACAAGATCATAATTTTCTCCATCCAGGAGGATGACCAAACAATTAGTAACCCTGCCAAATTATTACAGAGATAACATTTAAAAAAATTTAGTTACAAAATAAGTCACCAAGGATACACTGTCATCAGTATGGCCTGACCCAGAGAGAACAGAGGTAGAATATACTAAAATCCAAACTGTAGTATTCCCTTAAAACTTAAGTTATCAAAAAACGTGGAGATCATGGAATCCACGACAGCCCGATTAGCCAATAGGGTGGACCGCCATAATGCAATATGGGAGCCCTGGTACCTCACAATAGATCTTTTGATTACTTAAGCCCTCTGACCCCGGGAGTGATGAGCCAATTGACCAATCTACTTTTTCAAATCTCTTTTGTATCTCTCTGTACACTACCCCCCATTAATAGTACGTTAGAGACTGTGGTTCAAGTTCTCTCAAACACAGTACTTTGTAACCATTGTTTGGGCCACACCCCAGCCTTGTGTGTTGATTTGACCATTTGAACTCTCGAAGTTTTGTATTGGAAGCTTGTATGCTACCCAGTAAAGGTAATTTTCCATTTCTCTTTTTACTTTTGTAAAAATTTTAAAATTTCTATAAAAATTGTCAATTAAAAAAATACCCCACACTTAACAAGTTTAAGCCAGGAATTGTATTTTTTTATGCAAGGTTTTCAGTCCCAAAAAAAAAAAAAAAAAAACACACCACTACTGTATGCAGCTAAAGAGCCTTGCGCAAGAACGGCATCCTCACTATAGCAGTCTGACACCACTCCGTCCCCCTTCTCCACCATGTAGGTACTACAGTGCTTCAGTAAAGACCACTCATGCCCCCTGCCAATTGCAGAACTGTAGCCTTGACTCAGGAGGCACGTAACAAGAGAGACCACCACTTCCACACACAGCACGGTGGCCTTTAGCTCTTGCTGGCCATAGACATTTGTGCTGGGGTAGTATTAAATACATTTTAAATCCAACCAGATATTTATATTGCGTTTATGAGGAAACCAGTGCACCCACATGCCACTGCCGCCACCACACCCACCATCTATGGTGAGCATCACAGGCAGCTTGCTTCTCCTCCTTCCTCAGCGGCCAATAGGAATGCTTCTCCTTTTGGCCAAATCGGGTCTCAAACCCACTTCATCATTGGCGGGGGCGGGGAATTCAGTGTGAAAATAGCAAATGTTTATTTGCTATCATCATACAACTGTGTGGGCTCAGTTCGCCGTGCTCTGCATCCCGAGCCCACCCTATTTGAGCCTCTGGCGCGAAAAAAAAAAAAAAAAAAAATATTTAAACAAGTTACTTCCTGATAAAGGATGGTAACATGGATGGATGGGAGAGTTTGCTTTGAATAATAAAAATGAATTAGTGTTTGTGGCGCTCAGATGCAGTGTAGTTCTGCCTTAAAGTAGGGGGATCCCCAAGACCTAAAACCTATTTGAAACTGTTCCCCAATGGTAAAAAGGATCCAAAAAGGCTGCTATATGGGCTGGTTCAAACTATAGAAAATGCAGTCTGGATGCTTTTCTGCATGCTCGTGTCATGAGTTTTGGTGCATCCCAGTGCATTTTTCTCAAAGATTTAACACCCCCCCCCCTCCCCCTCCATGACCAGGCAATTTTTTGCGATACGGCACGGCGTTACTTTGACAATTGTGCGATGCTGTACCCAAAATAAAAATGTATTTTTTTTTTTTTACCCCCACAAAGAATTATTATAATAATAATAATAATAATAATTTTGCAAAAGTTAAAGCATCTTCAAACTAAGATATTTTTATTTTTTTACTAATAATGGTGGCGATCAGCGACTTATAGCAGGACTACAATATTGTGGTGGACATTTGGACACTGACACGGATACAGTAATCAGCACTAAAAAATATGCACAGTCACTGTACTATTGACACAGTGTGGGAGGAGCTTTTACTAGGGGAGACCCGGGTCCATGCCCCTGCTTTACAGAGCCACAAAATCCATGCCTTCCCTCCTGTCAGAATAGCAATCTGCCTAAGGCCCCTTTCACACTTATATGACTTGTCCCACGATTTTGTACTGCAAAAATCTTATGACAAGTCATTCTCCATGACTACCATTCATATTGGCACAACTTTAAAGTTGTGCCGACTTCAAAGTAGTCTCTGCACTACTTTGGTCCAACTTCCATGCAAGTTGTACTCCATAGACCTCAATGTTAAACCCTCAAGTAGCATGCAATCTGTATCTGAATAATATAGACACGATTTCAGTACGACTTTGTAAGCACAAGCTGAGAATGGTTAATGCCAAAGTTGTGGAAAAGTCGCACAAAGTAGTACTGCTCCCAAATCGCGGCTGCAAAATCACACAACTTTGAAGTCGCACAAGTGTGAAAGGGGCCTTAGAGATAGATACACACGATCTGGCACCCTGTAGCAGTAAAACTGCTATAGGGTGGTTAAATAAGGATGCGCGTTCCAGTGCGCTTTACCACATTCTAGTACAGATCAAAAAAAAAAAATGCAGCACGTTCTTTTTTCCTGAAGTACACTGTGTACCATGCCATTGAAAAACCATATAACCTACTATCCATGCAGTTTTGATGGAGAGAACCCCCACACACACAGCCCTATAGGAGTGATGGAACAGGCCATGATTACAAAGTTTGCTTTCTTTCTGCACGGAGGGCCAGTTCACACCACATGCAGGAAAGTAGATTATATGGTTTCCAATGGCATAGTTCACACCAACGCAATCAACTCCATGGCTTTCCAAAAAAAAAAAAAAAAAAAAAAAAAAAAAAAAAAAAAAGGGAAGGGGGGGGGGGGAGACGCAGAATAATGCACACATCAATACTGTGCATGCAGAAACGAATATCTTTGTGGTGTGAATCTGCCCCAAATTAAAAATGACAAAATGTCACCAGATATGCATCTTAAAAAAGGTGGAGCATGCAGACACTTCCATTAAAATAAATGCTGCCATTTCAAAAAATAAATCTAAACAAAGCTTTTGTAGCCCCCCCCTTTTTTTTACCTGGCTCATCATGGTTTTCCCTGGCCACCTTCTTGAAGCAGTCATTGAGGGACAAGTTGTGTCTGATGGAGTTCTGCCAGCCACTTTTGTTCTTCCTGTAGTAGGGGAAGTTATCACTCACATAGGTGTAGATCTGGCGGAGGGTGAGCTTCTTGGTGGGACTGCTCTCGATGGCCATGGCGATCAGGACAGAGTAGGAGTAGGGTGGTCTCATCATCTTAAAGAGCTCCTCCTGGGAGGGGAAAGGCCGCCATGGCATCCCTGATGGTGATGGACCATACCTACGAGGAGCTACCACCTGAGCTTGGCTGCCCCCATAGCCAGGGGATCCCCCTTCATTCGGGTAAGGAGAGGGGCTGGCACTGAACCCGTTCAGCCACCAGTATGGGCTGCGATTTGGAGCTGGAAAGTCACTGATGCCAACACATGCCGGCGTGGGGAATCCAGTCTTGTGGGACTGGTAGAGTCTCTGCGGAGGATAGAGGTTGAAGTTATCATTGCAGAGTGCCTTGTCCGGGTGATAGGGGTATTCTGGATGGTGGAGAGAGGAGTGCTGCCCATACACGTTCATTCTTCCTCGTCCACTAAAGTGCTGCTGAGTATAGACGGAGGAGAGGAGCCGCCAACTAAGGCTGAGCGCCGGGAGGACTTTATTATACACAGCTGACTGTCTATGTGCAATCAGTGCAGGAGAAGCTGAAACACATTGTAGTAATGAGAAGACCCCCACCCCACCCATCCTTCATCCACCCTATCCACCCCACCCATCATCCGCCCCCACCATGACACACACAGGAGACACCGACCACACTCCGGTAAATGGATCTACAAACTTCACTTTACTAGAAAGTAATACAAAGTATGAGAGTCCTCTGATCACTGGGGGGAGGGGATAGATTTATTTATATATATATACATACACACACACAGACTGCACATTGCATTATATCACTATGTTGTATGCAGGCTAGAGATTGTGAGATATCCTTAGTGATTCTGCAAATTGTTATATCTGTATCATTATATAGTGTATCCGTAGCTTGTTATCTATCTATCTATCGTGTACAGACTATAGATTTGTGATATATCTTTATACCGTGTATCTATAGCTTTTGTGATATATATTCAATAGCTGCATCATTTGAGATATACAGTGTGTGGACTGGAGCTTGTGATAGATCTATATACAGTGTGTGGACTGGAGCTTGTGATAGATCTATATACAGTGTGTGGACTGGAGCTTGTGATAGATCTATATACAGTGTGTGGACTGGAGCTTGTGATATATCTATATACAGTGTGTGGACTGGAGCTTGTGATATATCTATATACAGTGTGTGGACTGGAGCTTGTGATAAATCTATATACAGTGTGTGGACTGGAGCTTGTAATAGATCTATATACAGTGTGTGGACTGGAGCTTGTAATAGATCTATATACAGTGTGTGGACTGGAGCTTGTGATAGATCTATATACAGTGTGTGGACTGGAGCTTGTGATATATCTATATACAGTGTGTGGACTGGAGCTTGTAATAGATCTATATACAGTGTGCGGACTGCACTTTTTGATAAGCCTGTTGCTTGCAGGATGAGTAGACTAGCTGGCTGTATCAATGTATCTCTAAATATTATTTTGTAACAAATAGCCAGAGCACAACACAGTGATATACATTTTAACACTATTTAAATAAAAAATCTTTTTGTTTTTCAACTGGAATTTGTTTTCCTCTGTACAGTTTTCTGTAAAAGAAATTGGGACACTATTAAAGCGGTAGTAAAGTTTGCTTTGTGATTTTTACTTACAGGTAAGCATATAAGAAGGCGTAGCTGTAGGTAAAATGAATATCTCCTAAACGTGCACCATTCAGGAGATATTTACCCTGCATGCAACCAGTGACATCACCAGCACATGCGCTCTGAAGGTCCAGCATACATTGCCAGAACTTCAGAGATTTGTGTTTGAACCGAGGGTGAGTGACGTCATCGTGGCTCCGGCCAATCACACAGAGGGTGCACACGAACCCAGAAGAAAGACCTGGGGAATATGTCAGCCCTCTCAGCGGTGAGAGCGCACCACGGGAGGGATTCGTTCTAAGGTAAGTGTTCCATAATGTGCTAGTATGCGATGCATACTAGCACATTATACAACACAATTTTTTTTTTTCTTACCAGCCGTGGTTTACAACCGCTTTAAAGTAGATCTAAACTTAATCACTAGATTGTCATTTAGGCCGGGTTCACATATGTGCAGTCAGGGTTCACTGGGGTCCGGTGTGTTTCTGTACACCGGTTCAAGTGCGATTAAGGTCCAATTTTTTGCTGGAATTCACACCTGAACCAGACACAAAGACGCACAGGACCCTTCTCCAACGCATACCGCGGCCGCCAGGACCTAGTATATTTACTAGCGTTGTCATATTTACTCAATAAAGTGCACATTTCTGGAAGAATTGGGTTGCGGCGGAAGATTAAAACTACTAATTAATTATCTACCCACTATACGATTTATATCACTACACCTGTGTGAACCAGGTCCATTGAGAGCCGGTCACATTAGCCTGTCATGCGAACTGGATGTGGGGACTCCCCTAAAAATATATGCCAGACCCTTTTCTAAACATGCAGCCTGGCAGGCCAGGAAAGGGGGGACGTGCGTGCAGCTTCCCCCTCCTGAACCTTACCAGGTCACATGCCCTCTACATGGGTGGCTACCTTGCCAGGGGGCACCCCACCTGGCAAAGCAACTTGTACAAAATGTCCAAACAGCCAAAGTTGGATGCAAACTTGTGCTTGGACGGAACTTTGAGCTCATCTCAAGTAGAGGGAAATTCAAAATTTTAGAGTTGACTCCAGAAAATTAGGTAAGGGGAAATCTTCCAATGGAGACACCAGTGTTAGCATTGTCTAACCGAACTGTCATCATCAGATCTAGTCCAAAGCAATGATGTGCAGCTGAGGCTGAAGTGAAGAGTGAGTGCATGCAAGTAGGAAGGGGCTGAAAGTGGCCTAAGGACTGAGTTCAGCAGCACTGAGATGTAATAAAAGATGAAAAGAAGCAATTATTTACACTGTTTGAGCAAACTAATCCACTCAGATAGGGTTTACAACTGCTTTAAAGTGATTGTAAAGTCTTCTTTTTTTTTTTTTGGTTAAAAATAACAAACATAGTTACATAGTAGGTAGGTGTCAGAAACCATGAAATCAGACCGAGACAGAAGTACAGTTATATCACACTTGTTTAATAATAAAAGTAAAAAGAACAAACATAGTCAAAATGTAGCCAAAGTTCAGTAACCGGAACGGATAGTCAGCCAAACCAGAAGTCAGGGATCAATGTAGTGGAACAGCAAGCAGGATCTGGAGCCAGAAGGGATGTCAGCAAAGCAAGTCTTTAACCACTTAAGCCCTGGACCATTTGGCTGCCCAAAGACCAGAGCACTTTTTGTGATTCGGCACTGCGTCACTTTAACTGACAATTGCGCGGTCGTGCGACGTGGCCCCCAAACAAAATTGACTTCCTATTTTCCCCACAAATAGAGCTTTCTTTTGGTATTTTATCACCTCGGTTTTTATTGTTTGCGCTATAAGCAAAAAAATAGCGACAATTTTGAAAAAAAAAACACTTTTTTTAAACTTTTTACTATAATAAATATCCCCCAAAAATTTATAAAAAAAACATTTTTTTTCCTCAGTTTAGGCCGATACGTATTCTACATTTTTGGTAAAAAAAATCGCAATAAGGTTTGCGCAAAAGTTATAGCGTCTACAAAATAGGGGATAGTTTTATGGCATTTTTATTAATATTTTTTTTATTAATATTTTTTTTTTTTTTTACTAGTAATGACGGTGATCAGCAATTTTTTTTTATCATGACTGCGACATTATGGCAGACACATTGGACACTTTTGGCGCTATTTTGGGACCATTCACATTTATACAGCGATCAGTGCAATTAGAAATGCATTGATTACTGTGTAAATGTGACTGGCAGTGAAGGGGTTCACCACTAGGGGGCAGTGAAGGGGTTAAGTGTGTCCTAGGGGAGTGATTCTAACTGGGGGGGGGGTGGGCTATGTGTGACACGACACTGATCACCGCTCCTGATTACAGGGAGCTGTGATCAGTGTCCTGTCACTAGGCAGAACAGGGAAATGTTTGTTTACATCAGCATTTCCCTGTTCTTCCTCTCCATGAGACGATCGCGGAGGTCGTGGCGGGCGCCCGCAAACCGCTTCTTAACCCCTTCCCGCCGACCGTACGCACATATGTGTACTCGGCTTTCCGGGGTTATACTGGGATGATGCCCGCAGCTCCAGGCATCATCCCGGTACCGTTGTTTACAGCGGGAGATCGGATACCCGAGTATAACAACCGATGCGGCTAAAAGCCGCTCGGTTGTTATACCGGAGGAGCGGGAGGGGACATCCCCCCCCCCCTCCCACCGCCTCCCGCCGCTGTTACCGGGCCTCCCGTGCGATCGGGAGGCCCGGTATCCAATCGGGTACCTTCGGCGGCTGGGGGCGGGCTGGAACGAAGCTGTGGGCGGCTTCCTTCCAGCCTTCTCGTTGTAAACGCGGAAGCGACGTCATGACGTCACTTTGCGCCGAATTTAAAAAAGTACACAGTATTCAGAATCGCCGTTTTCGGCGATCTGAATACTTTGAAGTGTAAAGGAGGGTCTTTTAGACCCCCCCCATCCCTCCATAAAGAGTACCTGTCACCACCTACTACTGTCAAGGGATGTTTACATTCCTTGTGACAGCAATAAAAGTAAAAAAAAATAAATAAATTTTTAAAACACAATTTATAAAGTAAAAAAATAAATAAAATAAATAAAAAAAAAAAAAAATTTTTAAAGTGCCCCTGTCCCCGCGAGTTCGCGCAGCGAAGAAAACGCATACGGAAGTCGTGCACGCACATGTAAACGGTGTTCAAATCACACATGTGAGGTATCACCGCGCTCGTCAGAGCGAGAGCAATAATTCTAGCCCTAGACCTCCTCTGTAACTCAAACCTGGTAACCGTAAAAAATTTTTAAAGCGTCGCCTATGGAAATTCATAGGTACCGTAGTTTGTCGCCATTCCACAAGTGCGTGCAATTATAAAGCGTGACATGTTTGGTATCTATTTACTCGGCGTAACATCATCTTTCACATTATACAAAAAAATTGGGGTAACTTTACTGTTTGGATTTTTTAAAATTCATGAAAGTGTCCCTTTTCCAAAAATTTGCGTTTAAAACACCGCTGCACAAATACAGTGTGATAAAAAATATTGCAACAATCACCATTTTATTCTCTAGATTCTCTGCTAAAAAAATATATATAATGTTTGGGGGTTCTAAGTAATTTTCTAGCAAAAAATATGGATTTTAACTTGTAAACACCAAATTTCAAAAATAGGCTTAGTCATGAAAGGGGCAACGTACAGGTACATTAATCTGCCTGTATGTGCCCTTCTGCCGATGTATATCAGTGTGAGCCGGTCGGCAAGCGGTTAAACTGGAACACAGGAGAATGTCTCTGTGATGTTGACCAAGGCGAAGGCAGTGCTCCTCTGGACTGGACGGCTTAACCACTTCAAAACCGGCCACTGTATATAAACGTCCTTGTGTTTGTGTAGTGATATCTAAATGATGCCTGTAGCTACAGACATCATTCAGATATCATTATTTTCAGCCAGCGATTCTGTGCACGATAAGAATGATCATAGCGGCAGTTCCGCTGCTTGATCGTTCTTATAGGCGACGGGAGGGGACGTCCCCCCCCCCCTCCCGTCGCCATCCGGTGCTTCTCGGAGACTGGATGAGGATGATAGAGATTTCTGGTGACCAGATGGTCACCAGTCATCTCTATGACCGTCGGAGGCCCGGGCGTGACATCATAACGGTACCCGGAAATAACCGAAGCCGCGATCGCGGCTGTCAGCATGAGATCGGTAAAATAAATTTCACGATCTCATGCTTTCCAGCCTGGAGGAGAGATGTGGGGGTCTTATTGACCCCGCATCTCTCCATAAAGAGGACCTGTCACATAGATTCCTATTACAAGGGATGTTTACAAAAAAAAATGTAAAAAAAGTGTAAAAATCAAAAAAATTAAGTAAAATAAAAAAAACAATAATTTAAACCACCCCTGTCCCTGGTAGCTCGCGCTCAGAAGCGAACGCACACGTAAGTCCCGCCCACATATGTAAACGCAGCTCAAACCACACATGTGAGGTATTGCCACATGCGTTAGAGCATGTGCAACAATACTAGCACTAGACCTCCTCTGTAACGCTAAACTGGTAACCTGTAAAAAAATTTAAAGCGTCGCCTATGGAGATTTTTAAGTTATGAAGTTTGGCGCCATTCCATGATTGTGCGCAATTTTAAAGCGTGACATGTTGGGTATCTATTTACTCGGTGTAACATCATCTTTTACATTATACAAAAAAATTTGGCTAACTTTACTGTTTTTTGTTATTTTTTTAATTCATGAAACCGTTTTTTTTTCCAAAAAAAGGGCGTTTTCAAAGGCGACAGCTTACCTTCTACCTCCGACCATGACAGGTTCTCCGGCCCGCAGAACCGTCACTTTTGGTTGGACTGCAAGCCGCAGTCCTAACCCTGCGCTACTCTCTCGCTTCTGGATAGGCCCTCAGACAGCCTAGCAGCCAGATGTGCCCGGGATAGGCCCAATCTCCGGCCTAGCAGCCCAATACAACTCACGTTCACTCAGACAGCCGTCCAGGTGGCACAGAACACTGATCACCTGACTCCACCCAAATATATAGGCTCTCCCAGCAGGACACGGAATCCAAGAAAACTCTTGTACATTGGCTGAGATTTCCCATACATCCATAATCTGACCTTGTTTTGCCCTTTTCATATCTAGTACCACCAAGTACCTGGCCACCTAGTGGTAGAAGAGAAAAGTGCAACAAGGCCAAACTTAGGGAGAAATCAATAGATCTCTGACAATCAACCAGGACAACTACTCCTGGCAAGTAAATTTGTGAGGAGCAACCCTGCCTAAACTCCAGGGTGCTACATTTTTATATGTGGTGTGCAGAGAACGCCATCCCCGCCCCCCCCCCTCTTCCCCACCAGCGCCTCTCCGGGCAGTCCTGTGCGATTGGATGATGGAAGTCAGTAGAGCTTCTGCTCATTTACCAAGCTCTGGAGCAACTGCACTTGCAAAGTGCACAGTATATTGCCCTTTAGTAAATCAACCCCTGTGTGTGTGTGTTACTGTGAACATAATGCAGTGCATTTTTAGCAGAGTTTGCTTTTTTTTCCATTTAAAACCTCTATGCAATACCATGTGCTGCACTGCGTTGCAATGTGTTCCAGTGTGACTGCAAAAAAAAAAAAGCGCACCATGTCCTACTTTTTATTTCTTTAGCGCACGGTGCTGGTGTGAACTGAAGTGATAGGACATAGAGGCAGGTTGCCTTGTTCTTGTGGTGTGACTGCCAATTGGCAAGTGTCAAAAATGATCAAATGAATCATTTGACAGCCGTGTGGGTGTATGTCCCTGAACACACACGGTCTGCATTCAGGTACAAGCACCCGCACCCACATGTCAAATTTGGCACTGCAGCATCCCCATAGACATGAATGGGATTGTCAGCGTGCATATGCATGGAACACCTGTACATCCCATATAATCAAAGATAGCCCTTTGCATAGGTGTACAGATAGCTACTGTATGCCCAAAAAAAAAAATTAGGGCTAAACGCCAGAGGTGTTTCTTGTTAACTAATTCCTGCCCGTAGGACGCTCTTGGGTTTAAATAGTTATACCGGGATGATGCCTGCAACTACAGACATCATCCCGGTATGGATTTTTTCAGCTGGTGATTTCCTTATTAGCAGAAGTGATTTGAGTGGCTAAATAGCAGTAGAAATGGGTCCGGTTGCCACCTTTTCCGGCCTCTACCGTCCGAATGCAGGGCCTGGGAGCGCTGGGGCCGACAGCAATAGCTGCACAGGACAGAGAAAGGAACTGACGTTGTTCCTTGCTCTCTCTGTGTCCCCAGAAACCAGGAGCGACAAGTATGTCGTCACTTCTGGTTCCGCCTCCTTGTTTCCCTGGCCGTTAGCTGCCAGGAAAGCAACCGATCAGACTGATCTGTGTTGGGAGGCCAGAGGAGAGATGTGGGGTCTAATAGACCCCACATCTCTCCATAAAGAGGACATGTCATGGCCCATGCTGTCACAAGGGATGTTGTTCATCCCTTGAGATAGCAATAAAGTTAAAGCAGAGTTTCACCCATTTAAAAGTCAGCAACTACAAAAAGTGTAGCTGCTGACTTTTAATAATCAGACACTCGCCTGTCCCACGGTCCAGCAATGCGGGTGCAGGAAGCTTCACTCCTCTCCCCCTCCTCTCCGAGGCACCAGCATTCTAATTGTGGGCACCCGGCTGTGGCTTCACAGCCAGGTGTGCACTCTGCATGCGCGAGCCGCGCTGTGAATGGTGAATGGCTGGGCAATCTTCTGGGACCTGTGACGTGTCCCAGAAGATTGCAGGGAGGGAGGGGGGAGAGGTGAACTTCCTTCTGGCGCCGCAGAGCCCCGGGAGGAAGTGGGTGCTGGGTGCCTGTAAAAACTGGTTTTCCGCTCCTCCCCCAACAAAATGACATGCCAAATGTAGCATGTCAGGGGGTCACCAGTACTTAAAGCAGAAGTTTCATTTTTGAGTGGATTTACGCTTTAAACCATAAAAAAAGAGTTTTGTATAAAATAAATAATAATAATTTAACCGCTTCCCGACCAACCGCTGCAGTCATACTGCGGCAGGTTGGCTCCCCTGCGCGAGCTTTCGTAGCTATACGTTGGCTCGTGGGGTCGGGATAGCAGGCGTGGGGGTGCCGATGCTCGTGGCCGACGGTTGCGATGACTGCCCTGTTCTGACAGGAGTGACAGATCGTGTGTTCCTATTAGCTAGGAACCACGATCCCTCACTTCCTCTAGTTAGTCCCCTCCCCCTTCAGTTAGAATCAAATCCCAGGGAACACAGTTAACCCCTTCACCGCCCCCTAGTGTTGACCCCTTCACTGCCAGTGACATTTTTACAGTAATCTATGCATTTTTGATCGCTGTATTAATGCCAATGGTTCCGAAAACGTGTCAAAATTGTCTGATGTGTCCGCCATAATGTTGCAGTCACGATAAAAATCGCAGATTGCCACCATTACTAGTAAAAAAAAATATATTAATAAAAATGCTATAAATATATCCCCAATTTTGTAAACGCTATAACTTTAGCGCAAACGAATCAATATACGCTTATTGCGATTTTTTTTTTTTTTTTTTTTTTTTTTTTTTTTACCAAAAATATGTAGAAGAATACATATTGGCCTAAACTGAGAAAAAAATTAGCTTTTTTTTATAGCAAAAAGCACAAAATATTGTGGGTTTTTTTTTCAAAATTGTCGCTTTTTTTGTTTATAGCGCAAGAATTAAAAAAACGCAGAGGCGATCAAATACCTCCAAAAGAAAGCTCTATTTGTGGGAAAAAAGGACATCAATTTTGTTTGGGTGCAACGTCGCACGACCCCGCAATTGTCAGTTAAAGCGACACAGTGCCGAATCGCAAAAAGTGCTCTGGTCAGGAAGGGGGTAAATTCTTCCGGGGCTGAAGTGGTTAAAAAAATTTAAAGCACCCCCGCCCCCTGTGTAAAATGTGAAAGCATACATTACTCCCGCACGCATATGTAAACGGTGAATGCACCACACATGTGAGGTATTGTCGCGAACGTCAGAGGGAGAGCAATAATTCTAACACCAGACCTCCTGTGCAACTCTAAACTGTAACCTGTAAAGGCATTTAAAGCATCGCCTATAGAGAATTTTAAGCACCGTAGCATTCCATGGGCAGATGCAATTTTAAAGCGTGACATGTTAGGTATCTATTTATTCGGTGCAACATCATCTTTCACATTATACAAAAAAAAAATTGGGGTAAATATTAAGGTGTTTTTTTTTCTGTTTTTAATTCATGAAATTGTATTTTTTCACAAAAGAATTGCGTTTGAAAACTGCGGTGCAAATACTGTGTGACATACAAAAATTGCAACACCCATCATTTTATTCTATAAGGCCTCTGATAATGTATAGGATGCTGCAGCCACATAGGTGAGTATGTATGCTTGTTTTTTAAATCCCGCACTTCTCCTTTGGGGCCCATTCACAGGGGCGCAGACATGCATCTCCCATGCAGGGCTGCCTTTTACGTGCAAGGAGAACACAGGTGTTGCATGTGTCCCTGTGCCCGCATCCCATTCATTTCTATTAAGGAACACAGCAGCATAGTTGCCAACAGTCCCGATTTTCCCGGGACAATCCCGATTTTGGGACCCTCGTCCCGATTTAAGCTTGACCCGATTATTTTCCCAGGATTTTGCTTTTGTCCTGGGAAAATCGGGAATTCGGAATGTTTTTGGCTAAAAACGGCAGCAGCTACACAAAAATGGCCGCCACCACGAGTGTTGTTTCCCCTTGTGTTCAGTGCAGAGGGGCGACTTCTTTCTTCAGTGTACAAATAGAAAATTGTATTGTACACTGAAGCCTATTGGCTGCAGGGATTGGCGCCCCCTCCCCTCTCTCCACTATTCACAAGGAAGTGATCAGCCTCTACACTCCACCGCCGCCACCAACCCTCCACCCCCATGTGTCCGACGAGCGGGGACCCGGGGCTGGGGACACTGATGGTCCTGGCTCCCCCCTTTCACATGGCTGCATTTGGAAGACTCCTCGGACCCCCAGCTTGGCCTAGGTTCGGCCCCACATCCTCACGCACCGCAGGTACCATCTTCTGGACACGGCTCTGCTGGGTATTGTAGTGTAGTGGGCTGTGTAATGGATAGTGTAATGTAGTAATCAGTGTAGTGTAGTGGTAATCAGTGTAGTGTAGTGGACAGGTAGGTCAATGTGCTGGTCAGTATAGGAATCAGGTAGGTCAGTGCAGTGGACAGGTAGGTAAGTGTAATGGTCAGTCTAGGAATCATGTAGGTCAGTGTAGTGGTCAGTGTAGGAATCAGGCTGGTAAGTACTCTTGTAGAAAGGGAAGGGACTCGGGGAGTGCTAAAAGTCCATAGGTTAGGGGACGCAAATTTCTTGCCTTGCACCGGGTGCTGACAACCCACGCTACGCCACTGCTGCTGGGGGGCACCTGATGCAAGGACGGACTTTGCTGGGGGCACCTGATGCAAGGACGGACTTTGCTGGGGGCACCTGATGCAAGGGCGGACTCTGTTGGGGGCACCTGTACCAAGGGCAGACTCTGCTGGGGGCCCCTGATGCAAGGACGGACTCTGCTGGGGGGAACTTGATGCAAGGACGGACTCTGCTGGGGGCACCTAAAGGCATCTGGTGGCAGGCGACACGCTCGGGGCTTCCACTGATTCCGCATTATGGCGAGTTGAATGATTTAATTTTACATTACAATGTAATAATAGAAATAATGCACTTCATTCACCCTGACACCATAACAACCATGGTGCCGGGATGATTGAAGCGCTAACCCCAGGTGTTTGGAGTATCTTTATCTGGTGATTTGTTAAACTTTCTGGAATACACTTATTACTATTGTGGTGTAGGATCTGGGCATGCTGTTCTCTTTCTTTCTCTTTTTCTCTTTCTCTTCTCTTTTTCTCTTTTTCTCTTTTTCTCTTTTTCTCTTTTTCTCTTTTTCTCTTTCTCTTCTCTCTCTTCTCTCTCTTCTCTCTCTTCTCTCTCTTTTCTCTCTTTTCTCTCTTTTCTCTCTTTTCTCTCTCTCTTTCTTTCTCTTTCTTTCTCTCTTTCTCCATCCCAGACTCTAACCACACCCCCTTTTGAGCCAAGCCCATTTAAGCCACACCCACAATCTCTTGAAAACCACGCTCATTTTTGCCGCGCAAAGCGTGCCACATTTTACTATTTTGTTGTGTCACGCCTACAGACAAATGTCCCCTCGTTATAGCAAGGCTCCGCCTACATGCAAAAAACTGTCTTTAAAAATTTTTTTACAATGTTGGCAACTATGCAGCTGCTGTCCCAATATGTCATGCAGGTGCTGGTCCCTAAATGCAAGGGTGCGTTTGGGGACCCCCACCCACGTGTCATAAGGACACAGAAGCTATGTCCATGCAGCCGCTTAGAAATGAATGGGATGCCGGCCCAGGGATGCATGCAAGTAAAAGACAGCCCTGCACAACAGACGCATATCAGCTACCCGTGTGAATGGGCCTTTAAAATGTAGTTGGGTAGGACAGTATTTCTCAAAGCATCTCAGGAGTGTGTGGCTTAAAGCTAACATTACATTGTGGTGATATTAGAAGACATGAAGGACCTGTGCAATTTCTGGCCTTTCTATAAATGCTAGTTGCCTGGCTGTCTCTGGCTGTAGTACTTTGAGTTAACAACCTAGAAGTATCTAACTGATAAAGCCCCCATGCAAGGAAGTCCCCTTTGTACAAGTACTGGTCTCAGTACCGGATACCTACTGTATGTGCTTTTGGGTCTTAAAGGGCAACTCCACTTACGTGGGGAAAAATAGCTAAAAAATAATAATATACAATATACAATTGTGACACACGTCATATTGTAATTGAATGTTATCAAAATTACCTTTCCTTTTCAGTCTGCAGCCGCTGTAATTTTCTGTAAAATGCAATATGATAACCTGGAGGTGTTCTATACACAGATGGTGTTCAGAACGCCCCTCAGATATGTCATTTTCTGCTTGTGTGGTTGGCTTGTGGTTGGTTGACTGATTTTCCCAGAAGTCTGCACTAAGATACAAGTCAGATTTTGGACATCACCTGCAACAAAAATGTCATTTTTCACGTCTAAAGGGATGCAGACCCTACCACTTTCCTCATTAGAGCCCTGCAAGTGCAGCAGCTGGTTGAAAATGATGAAGTCTCTCTCATTCACATTCACTGCATATTGACACAGGAAAACAAACAGCTATTTCTTCAGAATAACTAAAGGTAGGAATTCGTGATGCACCGAAATTTCAGTGGCCGAAAAAAAAAAACTACCAAAAATGGTGTGTTCAGCATGTTGCCGAAAGGAAAAAAAAAACCCAGATAATTGCGCCGATAATCGTGCATTCGCAGTAGCGGTGGCCACACGCTTGGGTGCCGCCCATTGCGGAGTGTTATCCTGGTCAGGGTCCTGTCCTTCCCTTCCGCCTCTCCTCCTCTCCTCCCTCCTCCTCTCCTCCCTCCTCCTCTCCTCCCTCCTCCTCCCATTGCAGAGCAGTGATCTCCCTGTGTCAGGGAGCTGAATTGTCCAGGCCGCAGTAACAATGTCCCGCCTCCTGTGTTATATGGCACACTGATCCAATGGCGGGACATTGAATCAGTGTGATGTGATCACAGGCGGTGGGACATTGTTACTGCGGCAATTCAAATCCAGCTCTATGACACACAGAAATCGCTGCTCTGATCTGGACACATGCAGACTGCTGCATCTGATGGGCACCTGCAGGCTGCATCTAATGGACACAGGCACTGGTGAGGCTGCTGCAACTGATGGGCACAGGCAGGCTGCTGCATCTGATGGGCACAGGCACTGATGAGGCTGCATGACAAGCACAGGCAGGCTGCTGCATCTGACTGGTAGGCTGCATCTGACAGGCACTGATGAAGCTGCATTTGATGGACACTGTTGAGGCTGCACTGATCTCTTGTACCACATCTGTAGTCTCTGACCGTCTCCTGTATCATGTCTTCTAGAGGTGCACCAAATGGAAATTTTGCTAATACTATTAGCAGTGTGTTTTAATTTTAAGTAAGAGATGGTTAGAGGCTGGGGAAATGAAACAAAAGATGGTTAGAGACTGCAGACAATTCATATTAATTTAAATTGATGATATTATTTAAAAAGTCAAATATAATACAATTGTATATAAAAATATAAATTAAAAAAAAAAAAACTGTCATTTTCGGTATCGGTTTTCGGCCTAGTGCATCCTTCATTTTCGGTTTCGGCACTAAACTTTCCATTCGGTGCCATTCTAGTAGGAATCTGCAAAAAAGTTTGTTAAAATCCTTGCACTGTACATACAGTGCCTTGAAAAGGTATTCATACCCCTTGAAATTTTCCACATTTTGTCATGCTACAACCAAAAACCTAAATGTATTTTGAGATTTTATGTGATAGACCAACACAAAGCGGCACATAATTGTGAAGTGGGAGGAAAATTATAAATAGTTTTCAACATTTTTTACAAATAAATATGTGAAAAGTGTGGCGTGCATTTGTATTCAGCCCCCTTTACTCTGATACCCCTAACTAAAATCTAGTGGAACCAATTGCCTTCAGACGTCACCTAATTAGTAAATAGAGTCCAGCTGTGTGTAATTTAATCTCTTTATAAATACAGCTGTTCTGTGAAGCCCTCAGAAAAAAACAGCATCATGAAGGCCAAGGAACACACCAGACAGGTCAGGGATAAAGTTGTGGAGAAGTTTAAAGCAGAGTGAGGTTATAAAACAATATCCCAAGCTTTGAACATCTCACGGAGCACTGTTCAATCCATCATCCGAAAATAGAAAGTGTATGGCACAACTGCAAACCTACCAAGACTGCCTGTCCACCTAAATTGACAACGTGGGCAAGGAGAACATTAATCAGAGAAGCAGCCAAGAGGCCCATGGTAACTCTGGAGGAGCTGCAGAGATCCACAGCTCAGGTGGGAGAATCTGTCCACAGGACAACTATTAGTTGTGCATTCCACAAATCTGGCCTTTATGGAAGAGTGGTAAGAAGAAAGCCATTGTTGAAAGAAAGCCATAAGAAGACCTGTTTGCAGTTTGCGAGAAGCCATGTGGGGGACACAGCAAACGTGTGGAAGAAGTTGTTCTGCTCAGATGAGACCAAATTTGAACTTTTTGGCCTAAAAGCAAACGCTATGTGTGGTGGAAAACTCACACTACACATCAACCTGAACATACCATCCCCACCGTGAAACATGGTGGTGGCAGCATCATGTTGTGGGGATGCTTTTCTTCAGCAGGGACAGGGAAGCTGCTCAGAGTTGATGGGAAGATGGATGGAGCCAAATACAGGGTAATCTTAGAAGAAAACCTGTTGGAGTCTGCAAAAGACTTGAGACTGGGGTGGAAGTTCACCTTCCAGCAGGACAACTACCCTAAATATACAGCCAGAGCTACAATGGAATGGTTTGGATCAAAGCATATTCATGTGTTAGAATGGTCCAGTCAAAGTCCAGACCTAAATCCAATTGAGAATCTGTGTCAAGACTTGAAAATTGCTTTTCCTGACAGGCTCCATGGCAGCATACGTGTGGGTAGGCTCCGCCTCCATAACTACCCAATAGGACCCCTCTCCCATAAATCTTTGCTCTAGGCTGCTATCCGCGTTTCTTTTTTGTCCTCCTCCGTAGGACCAGGTGTTGATTCTCCTACCTGAAGATAAACCTCCCTACGATCGAATCAGCCGAGTGCCATAATTTCCTCCGATAGGCCCTGACTGTTAAGCAGGGTATGGAGTGTATAGCAGAGTAGCGCTGAAGATTGGATCGGTTCATCTATGTGCGCACGGTCTGTTTGCCTAATGTTTCAGGCGACCATTATCTGCTGCCAAGTCCGGTGTATGTGTGTGTATGGATGGCGGTTCCTCGGCCCAGGGGATCGTAGGTGGAGGGGTAAGTTTTTATATTCATTTACATATGGCAGCAGTGTTTATGTGTTGTTGTACCTCTGTGTGTTTTCCGGCTTCACTGGTGTCCTAATCGGCTCTGACGCTCCCTGCGTTCCAGCAGCCGCTCTCTCTGTTACTTCTGGGTTACCGGTGTGTGCTCTGCGCATGCGCGGACCCGATACGAAGTCGAGGCTTGGTTCGCGCATGCGCGCGAGCGTCTTGCGTCTGACGTCGGCGATGACGTCACGGGCGCCACTTTTAAAAGCTGTGGAAAGCTTACAGAGCCCCGGGAATGATCGTGGGGGATACGGCGACTTCCCGGGGCATCTATCTTGGCGGTTCAAGGTAAGACAATCTCTATTGTCTGGGGGTTGAGGTCTGTTGTCAGCCAGCTGATGTGTGAATCTGTCTCTGCAGTTTTCCTATTGTGTTGACTCCATGGACTCCTCACTGCCCCCTAGTGGCCAGCCCGCTTGTAGCAGGTATGTTTGCAGTTATGCTTTTCTACCTGTACAAGGATTGAGAGTAGGATTTTAGGACACTAGCTGATTTCTTTCTCTATCTTTTCTGTGCTTCTTCCTCCCAGCCCTCCTAGGTCTGATCCACACCGTAGTTCCCATAAAGGAAGTGGATCATCAAAATCACACCACCGGCAATCTTCCTCCAGATCTAGCCATCATAGATCTCCTGCCATATCTGAACAGCGCAATAAAGATCCTTCTGACCCCCCTTCATCTCACTCTAGCAAGAGATCAGGAAAATCATGCTGGGGGTGCAGGATGCCTGTTCCAGCAGACAAGTCTCTCTGTGATCACTGCTTCTCTAAAGCTGCAGATGAGAGGGATGGTGCAGACCAACGTTTAGAATCTATGGTGAGACGGGTTGTGAAAGAATCTCTACAGGAAAGAGAGGCGCAACAGCCCCGTGATTCCCCATCAGACCCGTTATGCCCTCCAGTGGGAGAAGGTTCTGTGCATGAGACATGGGAGTCTTCCCAGCCAAGTCACCCTTCTGCTCCTGTTTCAGATAGCGAATCGGATCTGGGAGTATGCTCTAGTTCCTTCTTTGGTGAAGGCAGTAAAAGAGGCCCTGAAGTGGGAAGATCCAGTTACTTCCCCCCCAAAACAGAGAAAGTTTTTCAAGCAGCTCAATAAGGAGCGACAGTATTTTCCTTTTCTCTCTAAGCTGGGCGATGTCATTTCTGAGGAATGGAGCAAGATGGACAAGAAAAGTTCCATGCAGTCAAAGGTCTTGAAACTATATCCTTTTAAGGAAGAGGAAGTAAAACACCTTGAATCTGCTCCATTAGTGGATGCAGCACTGATGAGACTAGCAAGATATGTAACGCTTCCCTTAGAAGACACTGTATCTTTTAAAGATCCTTTGGAAAGACGAATTGATTCAGATTTAAAAAGGATCTACCTGACTTCAGGAATGGCATGCAAACCAGTACTTGCGATAGCTGCAGTCTCCAAAGCTTTGGAATCTTGGTCTGATAATGTGGATGAGTTCTTAAGAGGTATCTCTACTGAAACAGTGAAGGATTCTCCTATCCAGGAGATCAGGCTGGCATCAGCCTTTTAATGGGGAGGCATCTATTGATGTCATCCGCCTGATGTCCCGGGTTATGTTGGCGGCTGTTTCAGCGCGTCGTGCCTTATGGCTCCGTCCGTGGTTGGCGCATCCAGCTTCCAAGCAAGCTTGGTGACGAATTCCGTTTGAAGGTTCTTCATTGTTCGGCAACAAGCTTGATAGTGCCATAACCCGGGCCACAGGTGGGAAGTCTGGTTTCCTCCCTCAAGACAGACGTCTACAAAATCAGAAACTTAATTTTCTTAGAAGACAAAACTCTGATCGCGCTAGGGATGCACGTAGCTACAGACCTGGTCGGGAATTTTCAAGGCCCTGGAAATCCAGGCAGTCCTCTTTTAAGAAACCCGCAAAAGGTGGTTCCTCTGGCAACCAGGACTCCACTAAGTCCTTTTGAGATTGGGCCCGCTCAGGCATGCCAGGTGGGGGCTCGTCTTCGCCACTTCGGGCATGTCTGGGCGGCCTCAATCCGGGATTACTGGACCCTCAAGACGGTTTCCTCTGGTCACAAGTGGGTCTTCAACAATACTCCAAGGCTCAGATTTGTTCCCACATCTCTTCCAGGTGCAGAAGAGAAAAAGCAGGTCCTGTTAACCTACGTGAATTGTTTATTGGATCAAGGCGCAGCCGTCCCTGTTCCAGAAAACGAACGAGGCAAAGGCATGTATTCTCCTCTGTTAATGATACAGAAGAAAAACGGTACATGGAGGCCAGTAATAGATTTAACACATCTCAATTCCTTTATCCGAAAGGAAAAGTTCAAAATGGAATCTTTATTTATGATTCAACAATCAGTACATCTGGGGGATTGGATGATTTCAATCGATCTAAAAGATGCATACTTTCACGTGCCAGTGGCAACAGATTTCCAGCAATTTCTCTGCTTTGCGGTAGGCAATCAGCATCTGCAGTTCACATGTCTACCCTTCGACCTAACAACGTCACCTCGGGTCTTCTCCAAGGTCCTTTTGTCTGTTGTGGCCCTACTTCGCATCAAGGGGGTTCGTCTCCACCACTATTTAGACGACCTGCTTCTCCTAGCTCAGAACAAAGATCAACTTTTAGAGCATAAGAACGTAGTCATCTCCACCCTGTAGGAATTCGGGTGGCTTCTGAATCTAGAGAAGAGCCATCTAGAGCCAACTCAATCTCTGGTGTTTCTAGGGGCTCACTTCAACACATTGGAAGGCACCATCTCCCTTCCAGAGGAGAAGATTGGAGTGATTCAAGACAGAATACACGCAGCCTTTGCGTCGTCTCACCTCTCCGCTCTCCAATGCCTGAAAGTAATTGGCACGATGACAGCTACCATTCCTATGGTGAAGTGGGCCCAATGGCATACACGACCCTTCCAAAAAGGGTTCCTTCAACAATGGGATTCTTCCAGCCAAGTGCAGCGCATACACCTTACTCCAACCATGAGAACGTCTCTCCTTTGGTGGCTTCAAGGGAAGAATCTGCGCAATCACCATTCAATCATTCCCATCTCATGGGTCACATTAACATCGGATGCCAGCAATCGGGGTTGGGGCGCTCACTGACTTTCAGAAGTGGCTCAAGGCCGATGGATTGTCCCTGCTCGAGGGATTGTCTCCAACATTCTGGAGCTGAGAGCCGCCTTTCAGGCACTCCTGTCATTTCGCCATCTAATAGAAGGGTCATCAGTAATGCTAAGGTTGGACAATACAACCGCGGTGGCTTACATAAAGAAGCAAGGTGGAACTCGCAGCTGGTCTCTATTACAGGAAGTGGAGCCAATAATGAGCTGGGCTCAGAAGTATTTGTCCAACATCTCGGCAGTTTAGATTCCGGGGATTCAGAATGTACAGGCGGACTTCCTCTTGCGGGTTCAAATGGACAACAATGAGTGGTCTCTCCACAGAGAGGTGTTCGAGTGGCTTCTGACCCTGGGAGTACTTCCAGAGGTTGATCTGTTTGCTTCCCCATGCAATCACAAATTGCCCAGATATTATTCAAGGTTCAGAGACCCTCAGGCATATGGAATAGATGCTCTCTCAGATCAATGGAAGTTTCAGAAGGCTTATGCCTTCCCTCCGGTACCGGTGATTCTTCATTTTCTCCGGAGGCTCAGAACGGAGAAGGTGGAGATCATTGCAGTGATTCCTTTCTGGCCCAACAGGCCGTGGTTCCCTCTGTTATCACTCCTGAGTTATCAAGACCCAGTTCTCCTTCCTCTCAGGCCGGATCTACTGTCTCAAGGCACGACGTTACACCCATGCCCATCTTGCCTACACCTCCAGGGTGTGGTTCTTGAGAGGGAAAGGCTTGAATCTCTAGGTTGTCCTGAAGAAGCTATTCCAACTCTTCTTAGTGCCCGGAGGGGAAGTACTAATAGGGTATACGAACGTATATGGTCTAAATTCACTGATCATATGTCTTCCCGGTCAAATCCGTGTAACTCTCCAGCAGTACAGGATATTCTAAGTTTTCTCCAATCAGGGCTGGACCTATCCTTAGCAGTCAGCTCACTAAGAGTTCAAGTTTCAGCCATCTCGGCCTTCACAGGAGTATCTTGGGCAAATCACACATTAGTCCGTCAATTCTTTAAAGGAGCTATCAGGCTTAAACCTCAAAGAAGACCTAGGTTTCCCAAATGGGACCTCCCTATTGTCTTGGATTTTCTCTCCAGTCTCGGATCAGATCCTGACAGACCTCTTTCCATAAGAGACCTCACGCTCAAGACTACCTTCTTAGTAGCTGTGACTTCGGCTAAAAGAGTGTCGGAGATTAGAAATTTAGGTTCAGAGGAACCTTTTCTGACCTTCTTTCCAGACAGGGTAGTGTTGATTCCCATGCTAGGGTCAAACCCTAAAGTGACCTCAGTCTTTCTTGAAAACCAAGAGATTGTACTTCCTACTTTCACAACAACGGATAATCAGGACATACATCCACTTGACATAGGCCACACTCTAAAACAATATCTGGAGGTCACGGCTCCATTCAGACAAATGGAATTCCTTTTTGTTCTTCTCCATGGTAAAAACAAGGGAATGCGAGCTTTGGTCAGATCAATTTCTTCTTGGATTGTACAGACCATTCAGAGGGCATACAAGGCAAAGGGCTTGGCTCCTCCAGAGGCAGTGACAGCTCATTTGACCAGGAGTATCTCGACCTCGTGGGCAGCTTCTCGGCATGTCGCGCCTGAAATAATTTGTAAAGCGGCTTCCTGGTCTTCCATTAACACATTTGTCTCTCACTACTGTGTTGAGCCTGCTGCTCTGTCATCCATTAATTTTGGTTTACAAGTATTGTCGGTTGACAATGTTAAATAAAATTTGGTTTCTTTGCTCAAACATTTTTGCCCACCCGTGTGTGTTTTGGGCGAGTTATTTCCCACACGTATGCTGCCATGGAGCCTGTCAGGAAAACGGAAAATTTATATCAAATACTTACCGTAATTTTCCTTTCCTGATAGGCTCCATGGCAGCAGGAGTCCCTCCCAAATGTCTGGAGTAGGCTAGTTACGAAACATGGATAGCAGCCTAGAGCAAAGATTTATGGGAGAGGGGACCTATTGGGTAGTTATGGAGGCAGAGCCTACCCACACGTATGCTGCCATGGAGCCTATCAGGAAAGGAAAATTACGGTAAGTATTTGATATAAATTTTCCGTTTTCAGACGCTCTTCATCCAATCTGACAGAGCTTGAGCCATTTTGCAAAGGAGAATGGGCAAAAATGTCACTCTCTAGATGTGCAAAGCTGGTAGAGACATCCCCACAAAGACTTGCAGCTGTAATTGCAGTGAAAGGGGGTTCTACAAAGTATTGACTCAGGGGGGCTGAATACAAATGCACGCCACACTTTTCACATATTTATTTGTATAAAATGTAGAAAACCATTTATCATTTTCCTTCCACTTCACAATTATATTCCACTTTGTGTTGGTCTATTGCATAAAATCCCAATAAAATACATTTACGTTTTTGGTTGTAACAAAATGTGGAAAATTTTAAGGGGTATGAATACTTTTTTCAAGGCACTGTAGATCACCCAGAGGGGGTATTTTTTTTTTTTTTTTTTTTTTTTTTTTTTTAACCGAAGTGGTTACTCTTTAAGCTGGTCATACACTAGTCAAATTTAATTTGAAATTTCTAATTTTAAAAATGTTTATTCGATTTTTTTTTTTGTTAGTGGGGTCAAATCGATGTTCATTTTCAACTGCAGTATTGAGAAAATTTGAAGGAGCAGGATGGAAACATTTTCTCATACACACAAGTTTCTAACAGTTTCTAACAGTTCAATCAGGTAAGCTCATTCATTCCAAAATGAAATGTTGAAAGCAAACAAAATTTTGAAGTACTTTCAAACGGCATTTATCGAGTCATCGAATGTACTGAGAATTTTTCGTAGGAACGTTCACATGTTGCATCTGATTCCTCCACCAGTGGACACATTTCCCCCCAATGCAGGGCTATTATCTTCTGACAGCCACTACCAGCGGTTGTCTGGATACTTGAACAGAGGCCTAACCAGAACCTCCAGGGTCCCAGTGCAAGAAACCATGAAGGGCACCCCTGACTGCTGTGGCCTTTTCTACTGATCCTGAGTCCCTTCAATCCCATCACGGGGCCCTTTTATAAGTTCCGATTCACACCACTGCAATTTGCGACATATAGGGAGAGATTTACTTAAAGGGGTTGTAAAGGTTCATGTTTTTTCACCTTAATGCATCCTATGCATTAAGGTGAAAAAACACCTGGCAATGACGGGCCCCCCAGCCCCCCCGTTTTACTTACCTGAGTCTGTTTACCTGCTCGGCTCGTCCCCCGGCGTCCTCTTCTCCACTGAGTCTCGGCGTTGATTGGATAGATTGATAGCAGCGCAGCCATTGGTGCACACAGAATCTGGTGCAACTGTGCATAGTGACCAATTAGCTTTCAATCAAGCTTTGACAATAAAACAAATCGCCACCCTTCAAGGAGAGTCAATTGAACAATCACATTTTGTCAAGGCGGGTGATGCTGACAGAGGCACCCATAGTTTAAATTTTGGCTGATTTAGCATGAAACCAGCCAAACCATGGTCCGTGTATGCCAGCCTTTTTAATCTTTTGCTGATTTCTTAAAGCGGAACTTCACTGCATCTGAGCACCACAAACCAAAAATGCTATTTAATTAATTTTTAATATTTAAAGCAAACGCACCCATCCGTCCATGTCTCCAATATTTATTTTGCTCAGAAAACACTTTGAGCCCCCCTAACATTTCTGGGTGTGGCCATCTTGAGTAAGGGCATATGATTCATGTAGCATTTACTTCCTTGAATCCATCTGCCCTTAGCTCAGGCATAGAGGTGTACTTAGAGTATACTGTATACCCCTTCTCCCCTCCTGAAGACTTCTGGGATGTATGACATAATTTGCCTAGACATAGAAACCAGGAAGTAACTGAAGAAATTAAAAAAAAAGTTTAAAACAAGGAAAGTATGTCATATTTACTATCTATTTACTAAGGCCAGCAGCATAGGAATTAAAGTGGTTGTAAACCCTTACAGACCACTTTTTGCTACAGGTAAGCCTATAATAAGGCTTGCTTGTAGCTACCCTGGATATCACCTAAACCTGCACGGTTTAGGAGTTCTCCCCTGTATTGGCATGTGCCAACGTTATTGGCACATGCGCACTGAAGCAATGGCACGTTCGTGCCGTTGCTTCAGCCAGTGTGACGTCATCGCAGCTCCGGCCAATCACAGCGTCGGAGCCCGCGATACCCGGAAGTAACTCCAGGAGCGATGTCTCCGGCCGGAGCGGTGTACGGGGGCTTCGATCTAAGATGAGTATTTCATAATGAAATAGTATGCTATGCATACTAGCTCATTATGCCTTTGTCTTGCAGGGTTTTTTTTTTTTTTTTTTTAATTGTGGGTTTACATCCACTTTAAAAATTGTCAGTTTTGACTAAGAGAGTGAAGTTCCACATTTAGATGTTCTTGTCCTTTTTAAAGGAGGTCTAACAAAAATGGAAATCCCCTATTTGACTACATCTGAATTCTATAGTATACAGACAGTCCTCCTCCCACAGTATATACATAGTGAAACCCATTCTGCTGTTTATTTCTATCACTTGGGGAATTCCAGAATGGTAACTCTAGTAACATATGGGTTAAGCACCCAGGTAATATTAAGTTTAATGGTGTGAATGCCTAAAATGGTAAAAACATTTTTAGAGTAGCCATACAAGATCAGATCATAATCTATCAAGTTTTTCCAGCCAGTTTATGGTAATGCACAGGTTCCAGTGAACACTGATGTCAATCTTAATGCTGTTACAGTTTCCAGAGTCACATCAGTACTGAAAATTAATATTTCCATGTGGTCAGGGTCAGACCAAACTTTCTGGACTCCTCCCAACTTGTTTCTGATCTTTTTTTATACCTTCAACCCGGGCTGTTTTCACTTTAATGACACTTGTGGGCCAGTCCCTAGGGGCAGCAGGCTTACAGGGGACAGCACAGAGCCTTAGCATTCCCAGACTGGGGAAATATTTTGTTTTTTATTTTCCCATGTTAACCACTTGACCTCTGGAAGTTTTACGCCCCCCCATGACCTGGCAGTTTTTGTAATACGGCACTGCGTTATTTTAAATGACAATTACGCGGTCGTGCGACGCTGTACACAAATACAATTTATGTCATTTTTGCCCACAAATAAAGGGACTTCTTATGGCTTTCTTCCATAAAAGCCAGATTTGTGGAGAACACGAATAATCGTTGTCCTGTGGACAGATTCTCCCACCTGAGCTGTGGATCTCTGCAGCTCCTCCAGAGTTACCATGGGCCTCTTGGCTGCTTCTCTGATTATTGCTCTCCTTGCCTGGCCTGTCAGTTTAGGTGGACGGCCATGTCTTGGTAGGTTTGCAGTTGTGCCATACTCTTTTCCAATGATGGATTGAACAGTGCTCCATGAGATGTTCAAAGCTTGGGATATTTTTTATAACCTAACCCTGCTTTAAACTTCTCCATGGGATCGTAGACAGAACTTAATTCATGTAATACCCTTCAATATTATAAATAATGACAATAAAAAACACTAGACATACTTTTAATGGATTGAAATTGGCCACGGTCCTTTATTGTTGACAATAAATTATTTGACTTTTTTAAATCCAATTTCATAACATACATTACATTCTTGACATAAATATCTCAATATTACATACAAGGTTGTGCACCTTTACACCAAAAGGAGCGTGCCAACGTAAATTAGAAAAAAGTCCATAACCAAACAAGCATGGAAGTGAAATAGTTTCCAAAAGATGAAAACGAATTTCAAAGTGATGAGTGATGCAAATATTCATAAGGTGCCAAGTGCGTTGATGAGACCTCCACCTATGACAAACACTGCCGCTTACCAGAGAGCGATGGTCCCTTCTTCAACGGGACCACGCTAAGCAGATGGCTGTACCCCACCCTGGGATCTCACAGGCAGGCACCAAATGTCTCAACGTCCAGGGGGATCCTCAGCATCGATCACAGCAAAGTGATGTACACCAGATGACATTCATTGGATGCCATGATTGACATGGACAACTTCATTCGACACCATGTTGACCAGAATGACATTTGTTGGATGCCAGGATTGACGCAGACGACATTCACTGGACGCAGATGACTTCACTGGACATTGGCCCAGACGACAATGGCTGGACTCTGGTAACCTTGTTATGATGGTCCTTGTTTGATATTTTCTTGTTATAAGATGACAACACTTTGTTCCTTTCTCCCAATTCCTCTCCTGCGTTGACAACCCCTGTATTGGCACTGTATATTTCACTATTTCACTTCCATGCTTGTTTGGTTATGGACTTTTTACTAATTTACGTTGGCACGCTCTTTTTGATGTAAAGGTGCACAACCTTGTATCTAATATTGAGATATTTATGTCAATAATGTTTAATGTTTACAGTTTCCACTTTATTTTCACTAGCGCGACTATATTAATTTTTACTATTCTGATTGGTGTCGTATAACACTTGATGGTTGCTGCTAATTTTTATTTTTGTTTTGTGTTAGGGCAGTACTTTTTTTACACACATTACATTCTTGTCTTATCACCAAATATTTTCACAACAAACCAAAAATTATTATATAATTTACACACATCTTAAAGCAGAGGTACGGCCGTTTAATTTTTCTTTTAAGTCAGCAACTACAAACACTGTAGCTGCTGACTTTTAATAAGGGCACTTACCTGTCCAGCGAGCCGGCGATGTCGGCCCCCCGAGGCCGATCCGTCCACCGATGCTGCCATCCTAACGAAGGGAAATAGGCAGTGGAGCCTTGTGGCTTCACTGCCCGTTTCCTACTGCGCATGCGCGAGTCGCGCGGTGCTTTGTGAATGGGTCTGCCTGTCTACTGGGCCACACACATGGCCCAGAAGACATTGCACCCCATCTCCCAGGAGACAACACAAAGGAGGACAAGAACCGTGGAGTAGGAAGTGGCAGATTAGGACGATCTGCCTAGCAACAGCCATTTCTGGTATGTAAAAAACATTTTTTTTCAATGTATTTTAGGGACTGTGTTTATGTATTTTTTTTTTTTTTTTTGGGTGAACCTCCGCTTTAAATCCACATATGATAACTCAGCCATTACAGCTCGAGTTGTAACTATTTTAACCAAAAACTGTCCCCTTTCATTTTGCAGAAAGGGACGAATGCCACACAACAAGGACCCCGTGACAAGGGAGGGAGGGTGGGAAGCTTCTTCTTTTCCTGCTAAACGCCGACTGAAAACTGTTGCGCAGATTTTTTAACTTTAAATTACTTCTATTAGCTCGTCCCTTGGCAGTTGTGACCATGTGACCTCCTAAACCAATTACATTGCAACATTTAAAGACTGTCTGTTGCTATGGGCTTTAAACTATATTTTATAACTGTCATGCTCCCATTGGTGTGCGAGGCAAATTAATTGCTCGCACATATTTTACAACTTTATCCCTGACCTGTGTGTTCCTTGGCCTTCATGATGCTCTTTGATCCCTAAGGCTCTCTAAAAAACCTCCTGAGGGCTTCACAGAACAGTTGTTGTTATACTGACATTAAATTACACATGGGTGGACTATATTTACTGACTTCTGAAGGCAATTGGTTCCACTAGATTTTAGTTATGGGTATCAGAGTAAAGGGGGCTGAATAAAATGCATGCCACACATCTCAGATATTTATTTGTAAAAAATTTTGAAAACCATTTATAATTTTCCTTCCACTTCACTTTGTGTTGGTCTATCACATAAAATCCCAATAAAATACATTTCCGTTTTTGGTTGTAGCATGACAAAAATGTGGAAAATTTCAAAGGGTATGAAAACTTTTTCAAGGCACTGTATATTTCTAAAGGTGCGACTGACAAGAAAATTTCACCACATGTCGATAACAACCCAGCAATCCATACATACAAAGAAACCAAAACAAATACGTTCATAAATTGTTATGTGCAATCAAGTGGAATGACACGGGAAAAAGTATTGAACATGCTAACTGAAATGTATTACAAAATTCTTTGTTGGCAATGACAGCTTCAAAATGCCTCCTGTATGAAGAAACTAGTCACATGCATTGCTCAGGTGTGATTTTGACCCATTCTTCCACACAAACAGTCTTCAAATCTAGGGATGATCTTTGATGTTTGGGTCGAACATAAGTTTGACTCGAACATCGGGCGTTCGCTGAAAGGAGAACATTATGGGGCGTTCGTGGCAAATTCAAGCGCCGCGGAATGCCCCATAAACACCCAGAGATCACAGTGCATTGCTGTATGATGATAATTGGCCAAAGCATGCAACTGACCTGCATGTTTGGCCAATCACAGTGCCCTCTGCTAAGAGAGCCATAGTTGGCCAAAGGCAGGGTGCCTTTGGCCAATCATGGCTCAGGGGGACTAAGACCAAGCCCCACACTATATAAGGCAGCTTACATGGCGACCGTGTGTAGTGTTGTTGGTGTGGACAGAGAGATAGCTTGATTTAGATTAAGCAGGCAGGTTATTCAGTTAGTGGCAGTGTATTTGATTTTATATTATACAGTCAGTCTAGTATGTGTGTGTATGTATGTGTGTGTGTGTGTGTATACGTGTGTGTGTGTGTATATATATATATATATATATATATATATATATATATATATAAATCAGGCAGTGTACGCTGTATCTAATACAGTGTGTACAGTTTCTACTACACTTCTGGGGGTGTATACTGTATCTAATACAGTGTAGTGTGGTGTTGCAAAACAAAATATACATCATGTCCGGAAGGCCATCAAGGAGAGGCAGATGCTCACAGGCCACTAAAAGAGGGCAAGCAGCCTCTGTGTCTATGTGTCTACAGTTAACAGTGCTCGTTGTGGACATGGTGCATCCTCTGCAGGTGACCATGGGGCACGCCTGTCCTTTTTTTTTTCTGTTGCTGGCCGTGTTGTTGAGCCAGATCATGCAGAAGAGTTGGTGGAGTGGATAACAAAGCCGTCCTCATCCTCTGTCACCCAGGCTCAGAGTAGTTTGCCTTGCAACGCAGCTGCCAAAGAAGCCTATTCCACAGGCTCCTTGTCCACAGTCACTCCTTCCGTAGCCCCACCATCATGCACGGGGGAGTCTACAGAATTATTCGACCACAGTGTCGGGTACATGCTGCTGGAGGGTGCTCAGCGATTTGAAGGCTCTGATGTTGGTTCCCGGGTTGAGGAAGGGAGTAACGTGAGTCTAGAGAGAGGGGGTGCCCAATTAGGACAAGAAACTGGCAGTCATGTTCCCCCAGATGCAGCATATTGCCAAGTTTGCTCCAGTGACGAGGAGGGAGGGATGATGAGGTCACTGACTGTACTTGGGTGCCTGAGAGAAGAGAGGAGGAAGAGGACCCCAATGAGGCAGAATGTTCTCCAGGGGTCAGCTTAAGGGCAGCCACCTTATTGCATCACACAGCAGAGCTCCACAGGTGCAGGGCATTGCTGACTCCCTGCTGACTTTAAAAGTTCCTTGGTGTGGGCCTTTTTTGACGTGTGCAGCAGATCACACCATGCCTGAAGCGGATCAAGCGTGGCCAGAAAAGTAGCCGCTTGGGCACCACATGCTTGACCAGACGTATGACGACCTGCCATGCAGTCCGTTGGCAACAGCACTTGAAAGACTCACATCAAAGAAAAAGTCCGACTTCTCCTTGTTCCTCATCTAGGATCTCCAACCCTACTATACCTCCAGTCCTTTCAAAAACCTGCACTGAGAGGAATGAAGGTATAACAATCGGTGTCCCAAGTACTTGCAGCCAATCTGCTAGCAGTACACCACCATCTGATTTTTAGCAGGCAAATTTCCCTACCCCAGTTGCTGAACCGTAAAAAGAAATTTGGTCTCAGCCATCCACATGCTCATATAAATGCTAGCTTGGCCAAATTGCTAGCACTGCAACTGCTGCCTTTTCAGCTGGTAGACTCTGCCCCTTTTCATAAATTTGTGGAATGTGCTGTACCTCAGTGACAGGTTCCAAAACACTATTTCTTTTCACCGAACGCCATTCCGCCTCTCTACCAGCATGTGGAAGGCAATGTTTTGGCCTCGTTGGACAGGGCGGTCAGCAGTAAGGTGCATATTACCGCTGACTCATGGTCCGGCAGGCATGGGCAGGGACGTTACCTTTCCTTCACAGCACACTAGGTAACTCTGCTGGCAGCTGTGAAGGATGCAGGACAGGGTTCAGTGTTGTTGGAGCTTGTTCAGCCACCACACCTCCAAAATGATAGTGGTGATTCTGCTACAGCTCTCTCCTCCACCCCCTCCTCTTCTTCTTCCTCTATGGCCTCTTTTGCAGATTTGTCCTCTGAAGCAGCGGTGCTCCGTAAGTGTTCAAGGGGCTACGCAAGCAGTCAGGCTAAAAGATGCCATGCAGTGCTTAAGTTGGTCTGCCAGGGGACAGGAGCCACATTGGGGCAGAGATTCTGTCAGCTCTGCAGGGGCAGGCTCAGAGGTGGTTGACGCCACACCAGCTTCAGCCAGAAATGCAATAGGCATGAATAGATTCTGGACAGCCGCACTCAAATAATAGCCGAGTTTATTGAAAGATACACATCAAAATTCAAAGGATCACAGCAGACAAAGACGAGCTCACGTTTCGCACTGGCGTCAGTGCTTACTCATAGCTATGACAAACAAAAGACACATGACCGCGCAATCTGGCTGAAGCCATGTGACCTAGAAGGTGCCAGTGACATAATCCCGAAGGACGTCCCGGCGTGTGTGACGCGCCGAGAATGTCTGTCCCAGGAGCACGTGCCAGCGCTACAGGTTCCAATTGGGTGACACCAGGAAGCGGTCATCAGTCCCAGCTATTGAACGCAGGTGTCACCAAAGCGGGACCTATCCATTAGCTGTACAACCTCTATGGAGCAGGTATAGCCAAGCATCTTGTATCCAGCATTGTGGGAAATGTCTCAATGTGCCACACAATCCGACCAAAACATAAAAATGTATAATGACAAGAAATAATAAATAAAATCTCAACTGATAAATTTTACACAAAATGAACAAAAATAAAATAAAGAATCTGAATGAACACTGAACAAATAAAAGTGTTACAATATAATAGGGAGGGGGAACCCTAAATGTAGAACCCATGAAGGCTAAACATACAGAATTCATGACATGTATATACAAATACAAAATGTGACATGTATATAGAAATAGAGGATGTAAAAAATATCAAATAAATCAATATAGATACTGAAACAACACTGAACGTGGTTGATCGGAAACCGGAAGAGATGTCAAAGATCAGAGACACCAACAAAATATAATCCCCAACCGTGAAGAGTATCTGATCTCTATCAGGGCAAGTGTTATGTCTAATGGAAACACTAGGCCTGCTTGATGAAGGAGTTGATGTCCCATTCGACATTCATCCCATAAGGCGAATAGGACCGCAACTCAAATATCCAATAAGTCTCAAGTCTGGAGACTCCATGGATGCGAGATTCGCCTCTCCAGTTGGGGACAAATTTGTCAATAATTAAGAACTGTGTGCTGTGGGGTCACGATTATGGTGTGTAAGATAGTGTCTAGGGACTGTTTTGTTGGTCTTGCCCGCCTGGATGTTGGCAAGATGCTCACCAACCCGAATGGAAAAAGTTCTTTTAGTGCGTCCTATGTATTGTTTTTTGCACGGACATGTTAAGTGATAAACTATATATTGAGTGGCACAAGTGGTGAAGTGTTTTTTTCCTTTTAGAAATGCTAACACCCACGCACGCACCATACACCTCCCTTATTGGTATAGTATCTGAACGGATCGATATCCGATCAGATCTATACTAGCGTCCCCAGCAGTTTAGGGTTCCCAAAAACGCAGTGTTAGCGGGATCAGCCCAGATACCTGCTAGCACCTGCGTTTTGCCCCTCCGCCCGGCCCAGCCCAGCCCAGCCAAGTGCAGTATCGATCGATCACTGTCACTTACAAAACACTAAACGCATAACTGCAGCGTTCGCAGAGTCAGGCCTGATCCCTGCGATCACTAACAGTAGCATTTTGGTGAACTGGCAAGCACCAGCCCCAGGCAGCGTCAGGTTAGCGCCAGTACCGCTAACACCCACGCACGCACTGTACACCTCCCTTAGTGGTATAGTATCTGATCGGATCAATATATGATCTGATCAGATCTATACTAGCGTCCCCAGCAGTTTAGGGTTCCCAAAAACGCAGTGTTAGCGGGATTAGCCCAGATACCTGCTAGCACCTGCGTTTTGCCCCTCCGCCCGGCCCAGCCCAGCCAAGTGCAGTATCGATCGATCACTGTCACTTACAAAACACTAAACGCATAACTGCAGCGTTCGCAGGGTCAGGCCTGATCCCTGCGATCGCTAACAGTTTTTTTGGTAGCGTTTTGGTGAACTGGCAAGCACCAGTGGTCTAGTACACCCCGGTCGTAGTCAAACCAGCACTGCAGTAACACTTGGTGACGTGGCGAGTCCCATAAGTGCAGTTCAAGCTGGTGAGGTGGCAAGCACAAGTAGTGTCCCGCTGCCACCAAGAAGAAGACAAACACAGGCCCGTCGTGCCCATAATGCCCTTCCTGCTGCATTCGCCAATCCTAATTGGGAACCCACCACTTCTGCAGCGCCCATACTTCCCCCATTCACATCCCCAACCAAATGCAGTCGGCTGCATGAGAGGCATTTTCTTTATGTCCTCCAGAGCACCCCTACCCAACGAACCCCCCCAAAAAACATGTCGTGTCTGCAGCAAGCGCGGATATAGGCGTGACACCCGCTATTATTGTCCCTCCTGTCCTGACAATCCTGGTCTTTGCATTGGTGAATGTTTTGAACGCTACCATACACTAGTTGAGTACTAGCGTAGGGTACAGCATTGCACAGACTAGGCACACTTTCACAGGGTCTCCCAAGATGCCATCGCATTTTGAGAGACCCGAACCTGGAACCGGTTACAGTTATAAAAGTTAGTTACAAAAAAAAGTGTAAAAAAAAAAAAAAAAAAAAAAACCACAAACAAAAATATAAAATAAAAAAAAATAGTTGTCCTTTTATTGTTCTCTCTCTCTATTCTCTCTCTATTGTTCTGCTCTTTTTTACTGTATTCTATTCTGCAATGTTTTTTGTTATTATGTTTTATCATGTTTGCTTTTCAGGTATGCAATTTTTATGCTTTATTGTTAACCATTTTTTTGTCTTCAGGTACGCCATTCATGACTTTGAGTGGTTATACAGTACCAGAATGATGCCTGCAGGTTTAGGTATCATCTTGGTATCATTCTTTTCAGCCAGCGGTCGGCTTTCATGTAAAAAGAATCCTAGCAGCTAATTAGCATCTAGACTGCTTTTACAAGCAGTGGGAGGGAATGACCCCCCTCCCCCACCATCTTCCGTGTTTTTCTCTGGCTCTCCTGTCTCAACAGGGAACCTGAGAATGCAGCCGGTGATTCAGCCAGCTGACCATAGAGCTGATCAGAGACCAGAGTGGCTCCAAACATCTCTATGGCCTAAGAAACCGGAAGCTACGAGCATTTTATGACTTAGATTTCGCCGGATGTAAACAGCGCCATTGGGAAATTGGGGAAGCATTTTATCACACTGATCTTGGTATGGTCAGATGCTTTGAGGGCAGAGGAGAAATCTAAGGTCTAATAGACCCCAATTTTTTCAAAAAAGAGTACCTGTCATTACCTATTGCTATTATAGGGGATATTTACATTCCCTGAGATAACAATAAAAATGATTTAAAAAAAAAATGAAAGGAACAGTTTAAAAATAAGATAAAAAAGCAAAAAAATAATAAAGAAAAAAAAAAAATAAAAAAAGCACCCCTGTCCCCCCCCTGCTCTCGCGCTAAGGCGAACGCAAGCGTCGGTCTGGCGTCAAATGTAAACAGTAATTGCACCATGCATGTGAGGTATCACCGCAAAGGTCAGATCGAGGGCAGTAATTTTAGCAGTAGACCTCCTCTGTAAATCTAAAGTGGTAACCTGTAAAGGCTTTTAAAAATGTATGTATTTTGTTGCCACTGCACGTTTGTGCGCAATTTTAAAGCATGTCATGTTTGGTATCCATGTACTCGGCCTAAGATCATCTTTTTTATTTCATCAAACATTTGGGCAATATAGTGTTCAAAGTCATTTTCTTGCAAAAAAAAATAATTTTTTCATGTAAACAAAAAGTGTCAGAAAGGGCTTTGTCTTCAAGTGGTTAGAAGAGTGGGTGATGTGTGACATAAGCTTCTAAATGTTGTGCATAAAATGCCAGGACAGTTCAAAACTCCCCCAAATGACCCCATTTTGCAAAGTAGACACCCCAAGCTATTTGCTGAGAGGCATGTCGAGTCCATGGAATATTTTATATTGTGACACAAGTTGCGGGAAAGAGACAAATTTTTTTTTTTTGCACAAAGTTGTCGCTAAATGATATATTGCTCAAACATGCCATGGGAATATGTGAAATTACACCCCAAAATACATTTTGTTGCTTCTCCTGAGTATGGGGATACCACATGTGTGATACTTTTTTGGAGCCTAGCCTCGTACGGGACCCCGAAAACCAAGCACCGCCTTCAGGCTTTCTAAGGGCGTAAATTTTTGATTTCACTCTTCACTGCCTATCACAGTTTCGGAGGCCACGGAATGCCCAGGTAGCACAAAACCCCCCCAAATGACCCCATTTTGGAAAGTAGACACTCCAAGCTATTTGCTGAGAGGTATAGTGAGTATTTTGCAGACCTCACTTTTTGTCACAAAGTTTTGAAAAAAGAAAAAAAAAAATGTTTTTCTTGTCCTTCTTCATTTTCAAAAACAAATGAGAGCTGCAAAATACTCACCATGCCTCTCAGCAAATAGCTTGGGGTGTCTACTTTCCAAAATGCGGTCATTTTGGGGGGGTTTGTGCCACCTGGGCATTCCATGGCGTCCGAAACTGTGATAGGCAGTGAAGAGTGAAATCAAAAATTTACACCCTTAGAAATCCTGAAGGCGGTGATTGGTTTTCGGGGCCCCGTACGCGGCTAGGCTCCTAAAAAGTCCCACACATGTGTTATCCCCATACTCAGGAGAAGCAGCTAAATGTATTTTGGGGTGCAATTCCACATATGCCCATTGCCTGTGTGAGCAATATATCATTTAGTGACAACTTTGTGCAAAAAAAAAAATTGTCACTTTCCCGCATTTTGTGTCAAAATATAAAATATTCCATGGACTCAACATGCCTCAAAGCAAATAGCTTGGGGTGTCTACTTTCCAAAATGGGGTCATTTGGGGGGGTTTTATGCCATCTGGGCATTTTATGACCTTCAAAACTGTGATAGGTAGTGAGGAGTAAAATCAAAAATTTACGCCCTTAGAAATCCTGAAGGCAGTGATTGGTTTTCGGGGCCCCGTACGCGGCTAGACTCCCAAAAAGTCCCACACATGTGGTATCCCCGTACTCAGGAGAAGCAGCTGAATATATTTTGGGGTGCAATTCCACATATGCCCATGGCCTGTGTGATGTCTAGTGATGTCTATTTATGAATTGTATTTATATTCATTTATTGGTGTTTGCAACTAGCACTTTATTTTACACAGTCAATGTGTTCTTTATACACATAATATGGATTAAAGAAAAAAGAGAAGCTGCGCAAAAAGTCCCAATCATTGCAGAAAAATTCTTCATTAAAACGACATGTTATTGATCAATATTAAGGAAATGAATCCTCTTCTCAATAGCACCACAGGCACTTCAAACAAAAAGTGCCCTGCCACCTTAAGAAAAACCTGCTGACGCACCATCCACCAGATGCGTTTTGTCATACGTGACGTTGTCAATGGGGAACGGGCAGCGTAATGACTCACCACCTTTATATAGGAAACCAAACCTCGTTCTGAGTCAAATGTTTGGCTAAAAACGCCATATTAAATATGGGTAAATCTTCCCTATCGCCAGGGACAAGAGAAAACAGCACAGTGATTAATGGACAAAAATAAAGTTTGTTAAAGGCCATAGGTAACCCTTACAGCCCCGCCTAGAAATGTATCATAACTAAAATTAACTAGTTACCTAAGTGTACTGTGAATCAAATTAACAAAATTAATGACTGCAAGTGGTTTATTTTTTTTCCCTGAAACTCCCCTCTTATATTTATTTTACCCGCCCGCTGTGTGTGTGTGTGTGTGTGTGTGTGTGTGTGTATATATATATATATATATATATATATATATATATATATATATATATATATATATATATATCCAGTATATATCATAGTTTGTAGACACATAGCTTGCACACACAGTAAATAATATACATTGATTTATTCTTAGAGAAATGTAGCAGAATACATTTTGGCCTAAATATATTAAGAAAGATTATTTATTTGCCCAATTTTCTAACAAACTAAGAAAATGTTTTTGTTTTTTTTCAATGTGCAGTCCTCCTTTGCTTTAGATAGCAAGAAAAAAACAAATACCTAATTGACATTTAATTTGGGTACAGTGTTTCATGATTAATTGTCATTCAAAGTGTGATAGTGCTGAAAACTGAAAATTAGCCTGGGCAGAAAGGGGGTGAAAGTGTCCGGTCTTGAAGTGGTTTAAGTAGGGAAATCTAATAAGAGAAGATGGACTAAAATATGTGAAAACCCAGACCTTTCTCATTGGAGTATAAAGAATTGTGAAAAAGAATTTACCAATATTACATGGTGACTGACAACTCCATGGGGTGTTACTAGGTGGCTGTAGGTTTTCTGGTAGGAAAGTCCGTATAATAGGTTCACTTCTCTCTCCAACTGGAACTTGGCTGGATTTAATAGGTTCATTCAGATGTGGTGTGAATTCATGCCATGATTGTCAGGTACATCAAAAAAACTTTATTCAGATATTATTAATGAAACCTTCTGTGTCTGATTTATTTGATCACATGTTTGGCCCAGCGGCTGAGGAAGAAGGAGGGGGGCCGAACTTCCGAGGGACAGCGCCACGGCATAGTCTCCTGGAAGTGGGGAAGGGCACCTTTCAAAAACGGGAACCTGTCCCCCCCCCCCCCCCGAAAGATGCCAAATGTGGCACCATAGCGGGGGAGGAAGCATATAAGGCGGAAGTTCCATTTTTGGGTGGAACTGCGGTTTAAGTAAAATGAAAACGCAAACATTTTTTGTTTAAACAAATTAAATTAAATAGAGGGGGAGATGAAAGAGAGGGTGGTAAGGGGTGGTAAGCCAGAGATGGCTTATCCGGAGGCTGCAAAGTGAATCCCCACCCATATTCTCTCCCAAGTGCAGTGCTTGGATACTAGGGGGGATGGGCGGAGTTTTCCAGCTACAATGAAAAGGGAGGGGCAGAGCGTTGGGGATGGCGGGGGACAAGCATGGCTTGATTGAGCAACTGGAGTGCATGTCTGGCATCCGATTAGCACCTAACTTCCACCCCATTAGCGCCTAATTTCTCCCTACAGCACCCTTATCATGCTTCTCTCACTGTAGCCGACTAACCCTACCCACCACCTCTAGAACTGGAGCACAGCCCCTATAATTGAATATGAACGGAGATTCCTTGCCTCTTCCCGATTTTGCTAAAAGTCCTTTGGGGCGGGGAGAGGCGCTAGAGTTAGGCGCTGTTAGGGCACAAGGCAGACGCTATTGGGGCAAACGGAGGGAGCAAATTAGGTGTTAATGTGGTGCTTTTGCCTCTGGTAACCCCACACACCTGTAGGAGCAGAGCATTGCCCCCAGGACAGAATATGGGCAGGCATTCTGCCTTGCCACTTCCCGATTCGCCAGTGGTGCGATGAGCGGGTACAAATCAGGTGCTGGTGGGCGGGTGGAATATAGTATAGGTTAGGGGAAGAGGATGTGTGTCACGTGACTATTAAAACCCCCCACAGAGCTGAGCTTGTCATACAGTGTACAGTTCTTTCTTTTAAGGGGAATAATTTGGGAGATTATGAAAATAGATTGGAGATGTAGGATATACACCTTTTTATATTGTTTGTGTTTTTTTTTTTTTTCTTCCTCTTTGTGCGGCGAGTTCGAGTTTAATTTATCATGCTTATATAAATTTATTTGTAAACAATTTAAAGTAAATAAAAAAGATTTACAACAACAACAACAAAAAATTGCATTAAAATAAGGATGGAGCAGCCATTGGGATCAGCGCCCCCAATTGACAATGCACTCCTTTGTGCCCCCTTAAAATGCACCCAACACATTTAACCATTTGAATCACTTCAGCCCTGGAAGGTTTTACCCCCTTAATGACCAGGCCATTTTTTGCGATACGGCACTGCGTTACTTTAACTGACAATTGCGTGATCGTGCGACACTGTACCTAAATAAAATCAATGTCCTTGTTTTCCCACAAATAGAGCTTTCTTTCGGTGTTATTTAATCACCTCTGCGGTTTTTGTTTTTTTTGGCGCTATAAACAACAAAAGACCGACAATTTTGAAAAAAAAAACAAACAATATTTTTTACTTTCTGCTATAAAACATATCCAATAAAAAATGTAAAAAAATCACATTTCTTCATCAATTTAGGCCAATATGTATTCTGCTACATATTTTTTGTAAAAAAAGGTATTTTTATATATTTATTTTTACTAGTAATGGCGGCGATCAGCAAATTTTGTTTTTTTTCTTTTTTAAAGCGGGACTGCGACATTGCGGCAGACAAATCTGATACCTAACTGACACTTTTTTGGGAACCAGTGACATTACAGTGCTAAAAAATATGCATCAAAGAGTTAAAGGAGTTGTAAAGGCAGAAGGTTTTTTATCTTAATGCATTCTATGCATTAAGATAAGAAACCCTCTGTGTGCAGCAGCCTCCCCAGCACCCCCTAATTACTTACCTGAGACCCATCTCTCTCCAGCGATGTCAAGGAGTGTCTTAGCTATCCGGGACACTCCTCCCGATTGGCTGAGACTCAGCAGCAGCGCCATTGGCTCCCGTGGCTGTCAATCAAAGTCAGTTAGCCAATCAGGGGAGAGAGGGGGCGGAGCCGGGGCTCCGTGTCTAAATGGACACACGCCGCTGTGACTTGGCTCGGGTGCCCCCATAGCAAGCTGCTTGCTGTGGGGGCACTCGACAGGAGGGAGGGGCCAGGAGCAGCAAAGAGGGACCCGAGAAGAGGAGGACCTGGGCTGCTCTGTGCAAAACCAACTGCACAGAGTATAACATGTTTGTCATTTATTTTTTTTTAAACTAGAATTTACAATCACTTTAAGTGTGTCCCTAGGGCAGTAAAGGCAAACCTTGGCACCTCAGATATTTTAGAACTACATTTCCCATGATGCTCTTGCACTCTATAGTGTGGTTGAGCATCATGGGAAATGTAGTTCCAAAACATCTGGGGTGCCAAGGTTCACCATCTCTGCCCTAGGGGATGCTTACTAACTGTGTGGGGGAGGCCACAAAAGCGTATGCCTGTCATTTGGATGGTTTGGTGCATTGCCAGCCCATTCTTTTTAATGAACTGCCTTAACCAGTTGCCTACTGGGCACTTTCACCCCCTTCCTTCCCAGGCCAATTTTCAACTTTCAGCACTGTCACACTTTGACAATTGCCCGGTCATGCAGCACTGTACCCATGTGAAAGTTTGATATTTTTTTTCACACAAGTAGAGCTTTCTTTTGGTGGTATTTAATCACCACTGGGGTTTTTATTTTACTTTGTTTTTTTTTTTTTTTTGCTAAACAAACGAGAAAAGACCACTGTTATAAAATTTTGCAAACAGGTAATTTCTCCCCTTCAACGATGTGCACTGATGAGACAGCATGGATGAGCAATAATAGGCAGCACTGATGTGCTTAGATGAGGCTGCACAGATGGGGTGGCACTGATGAGGCTGCACTTATAGGTGGCACTGAAAGGCAGCACTGATGGGCACTGTTGGGGTGCACTGATCATCAGTGTAGATGTCCCCTTTCACACTTGCCAGTAACCCACTCTCTCCTATCGTGCTGTGACAGAGTAAGGAAAGGAATGCCGATTACTGGCAAATGTGTTTTATATTGTGATCAGCTGTGATTGGACACAGCTGATCACGTGGTATAAAGCTGCTGTCATTGGCCGAAGGACACAGCGATCACAAAGCGCACCAGGGACGTGGTTCTGGAAGGACGTCAATAGACTCCCTCTAAGAACTGTCAACCACACTGTAGCCATCATTTGGCTATAGCACGGTTGGGAAGTGGTTAAAGTGTCACTAAATCCACATAATAAAAAAAAAAACTATCAAAAAATGGTGCATTACATGCTGTTCATACTTACTTAGTCACTTTCTGTATTCTGCAAAAAACCTGGTTGATCTTATCTTTTTATTTCCATCTTCTGTTCATGGCCGCAATTCAGCTAGGGATTTTGCAACTGTGGTGGGAACTCCACACATGCTCAGTTTTCAGCAAGTTTCTATGCTGAACATTTTACCTCACTATCGCATTTGATCAGCCCATGTGGGCATATATACAGTGGTAAATGACAGCCCACTCCCTCACTCATCCCCCTCCATGTCCTCTAACTAGCTAAACACAATGGGGTGGGATATTACATGTAGATTGATGGAGGGGCAGTGGAGGCAAAGCTCATACAATGTTCCATCATTCCAATACAGTGGAATTCATTTAGATTTCTTGAGGGATATTGTTGATAAATATTTCTGTCCCAGTAATCCCCTTGTGGTGGACTTTTAAGGCACAGAAATTGTTTGAGAAAAATTAATCTAGTTTGAAAAGTGTTTATTCATTAAAATAAGTACAAAATATAAAAAATACATAAAAAAGATACAATAGAACAAATTTACAGTGCTGTCATCACAACATAGTATAGGTAGTATACCAGTAATTCTTGCACCAATGTGTTTCGTAGCTGACCCAGTTCCACCACACATAAACCAGACCAAGAGGGGAGGCCAGGGGACCCACTGGGGGCCAAACAGAGGAAAAAGACCCTGCTAATGGTGAGTAAGAACCACTTGAGTGTGCAAAGAATGTTATTTGTTGTAGAGAGCACAGTCACCACAACTATTGAACTTGTGACTGTTCACTCCAGCATCCAGCACAGTGCTTGCTGGGCATGGAGACGAGTGATGGGAAGATGGGCCCCCCCCCCTCCCCGTCTCCATAACATTGCAGGGCGGAAGCAACGTCAAAACGTCACTTTCGCCCATAGCTCTTAAAGGGCCATTTTTTTATCTATTTTTTTTAAATGACTTTTTTTTATTTTTTTTTATTGCATTTTAGTGTAAATCTGAGATCTGAGGTCTTTTTGACCCCAGATCTCATATTTAAGCGGTCCTGTCGTGCTTTTTTTCTATTCCAAGGGATGTGTACATTCCTTGAAATAGGAATAAAAGTGACACCGTTTTTTTTTTTTTTTAAAAACAGTGTAAAAAAAAGGTAAAATAAATAAGAAAATAAAAATTTTAAACGCGCCCCATCCCGCCAAGCTCACGTGCAGAAGCGAATGCATACGTGAGTAGCGCTCGCATATGAAACCGGTGTTCAAGCTGCTTGCTGTGGGGGCACTCGACAGGAGGGAGGGGCCAGGAGCAGCAAAGAGGGTATTCAAACCACACATGTGAGGTATCGCCGCGATCGGTAGAGCAAGAGCAATAATTCTAGCCCTAGATCTCCTCTATAACTTAAAAAATGCAACCTGTAGAATTTTTTAAACATCGCCTATGGAGATTTTTAAGGGTAAAAGTTTGTCACCATTCCACGAGCGGGCGCAATTTTGAAGCGTGACATGTTGGATATCCGTCTACTCGGCAAAACATTATCTTTCACAATATAAAAAAAAAATGGGCTAACCTTACTGTTGTCTTATTTTTTAATTAAAAAAGTGTTTTTTTCCTAAAAACGTGTGCTTGTAAGACCGCTACGCAAATACAGTGTGACAGAAATTATTGCGACCGCCATCTTATTCTCTAGGGTGTTAGGAAAAAAAAATATATGTTTGGGGGTTCGAAGTAATTTTCTAGCAAAAAAAAAAGTATTTAACTTGTCAACAACACATCTAAAAAAAGAGGGTCGGTCCTCAAGTGGTTAACGTGAAGAAAAAAAAAAAAAAACGCACGTTAATCCATGTGCACCAAAGTAGTGGAGCAGGAACCCCGAGGTTTGACTGACCCCCAACTCTGTTCCTTGCAGAGGTCACTTTTATGTTCGCAATAGAGGTACTTAAACATTGGCTGGGCTGGTGAGAGCTAAAAATGCATGCTGTACTCCTACACAATGTAATTGGGCTGCTGTGAAAAATGCACGCTTGCCTTTTCTCCGTTTTTTCCTGATCAGCTTAGCAGTTTACATAAAACAATTTGTTGCAACAAGCGGCTCTGCCGTGTAATACAACTTCCATTATGCATTGTGATACATCACCACCTAGTGGAAACTATTGAGCCCTGAGCTCAAGCTTTACTTTGTAACAAGAATTGTTAGTAGTTATTCTTCAACCAGCGCCAAACATCGTGTAGAGATCAATTGTATGCATAGCCCAGGCTAAGAGACTTTTCTAGTTTTGTCATATGTTCACATGTTACACGTGTGAGCCTATGTACTAACCTGCCAAAATAGAAAAGATTAATTGTCTAGCACAGCCAGGTCCATTCACGTCTTCTAGCAGGACCTTAGCAGAGTTTTGGTCTTTCTCTACAGCTTTAGTTGACATCCTCACAAAATGACAACTTCGCACAATGTTAAAGTGGAACTCCGGCTAAAACATTTTTCTCTAGTTTTGGATACAGCAGGATGCGTTAGGACCCGTTTGATTGGTACTGTTCTTTGCCTTTGGGAAGGTTTCCATTTGCTTCTTGTCCCGGTAACCACTGTTGCTTCATTATTAAAAAATGAAAGCTTGCAGAGGAACATTGCCACATTTCAGTCTGCAATGTTTGTCTGTGAAGCCATAATAGTGTAACTGTCAGATACAGTTATTAAAAATAATAAGGGGTTAATGTATGCATGTGTTTGGGGGGCAGTAAAACCATGCAGTTGACACACATTTTTACCACCCAGAACTGCTCCCCTTTAGCTGAAAGGCAGTGGCTGGATTTGCAGATGTGCCATGGCTAGTAATGCTTAGCTTCATGGCCTTGGTAGGACTTCTATGTCCTTTTCCAGTAGTGCATGTAGGTAAATGAAAGTGCATTTAACACGGCCCCGCAACCGTATTGAATGCATTGCAGCGTAGTGGTGTCACTAGTGTGACATTTAGACTAGGTCCAAACTTGTGTGGATGGTAGGAATCGCACCTGTTGCAGCACCCACAACCACCTGCAGTCAAAACGCGCTGCTGTTTTACAGACACACACGGGGCTTCCATTCACCTAATGACACCCCCCATGTAATGGTTTTGCACAGAGCAGCCCCAATCCTCCTGTTCTGAGGTTCTCCGCCAGCGCTCCTGGCTCTTCCTCTTTGGTGAGTGTCTCCATAGCAAGCCACTTCCTATGGGGACACTCGTGCGGGCTCGCTCCTGAGCCGCCTAATCTACATCCATTGACACAGACAGGGCGGCTTGGTCCTGCCCCTGGCTCCCTCGTCACAGAATTTGATTGCTATACCTCTGTACAGTGAGAAGGAACAGAGCTGGGAGAGCCACTGAAATCATGCACATCGCTGGATTGGGATCGGGCTCAGGTGGGAATGACATGTGGAGCACAGAAAGTTTTTTTACCTAAATACATAGCATGCATCAAGGTAAAAAAAACTTAAAGAGATTCTAAAGGCAGAAGGCTTTTTATCTTGATGCATTCTATGCATTAAGGTAAAAAACCTTGTGTGTGCAGCAGCCCTCCTCAGCCCCCCTTATACTTACATGAGCCCGATCTTCCTCCAGCGATGTGTATGAATGCCTCGGCCATCTGGAACTTTCCCTCCTGATTGGCTGAGACACAGCAGCGGCTCTATTGGCTCCCGCTGCTGTCAATAAAAGTCAGCTAGCCAATCGGGAGAGAGGGGGCAGCGCCGAACTGAGGCTCTGTGTCTGAATAGACACACAGAACTGTGGCTCGGCTCAGGTGCCCCATAGCAAGCTGCTTGCTGTGGGGGCACTCGACAGGAGGGAGGGGCCAAGAGAGCCAGTGAGAAACTCAAGCAGAGGAGGATTCAGGCTGCTCTGTGCAAAGCCACTGGACAGAGCAGGCAAGTATAACATGTTTGTGATTTTTAAAGCGTAATTCCACTTTTGTTGAGAAAAAAACATTCCCCTCTGGGTGATCTATGTACATTGCAAGGATTATAACAACCTCTGTTGCAGATTCCTACCTTTTTGTTATTCTGAAGAAATCGCTGTGTGTGTTTGTCTGTGCCTCTGTTTGTCTGTTTGTCTGTGCCTCTGTCTGTGCCTCTGAGGGGGTCTAATGGGAGTGGTTTCATAATTAACTGTCAGGTGCGCAGCTGCAGGGCACTAATGAGGAAATCTGCTGGGCCTGCATCCCTTTAGACGTGCTTCTATTGAAAGTATCTCTCAGAAAATTTTTGTTGCAGGGGATGCCTGAAATCTGACTTGTATCTTAGGCAGACTTCTGGAAAAATTGGTGAGCCAATCACACAAGCAGGAAATCATGTTTCTGGGGGGGTGGTCAGTACACATTCTGTAGGTAACTCTCCAGGTAGCCATATTGCAATGCATTCTCAGAAAATTACAGTGGCTGCAGAATGAAAAGGAAAGCTAATTTTTAATAATATTCAATTACAATATGATTAGTGTCGCAATTGTGTGTCCTTTTATTAATTTTTTTTTATTTGCTATTTTTTTTCCCCACGAAAGCTGCAAAGTTTTAAATAAAAAAAAAAAGAGCCTTTGATATCACTTTAAGGCTTTATAACCACCTTAATTTTGGGTATGAGCCCAATCATGATCTGCTCTCTTTAAGTAAATCATCTGTTCTCAGTTTAACTTGAACTAATGCAGGTCCTGTGCAGGAGGCACCACAGGGTACTTCTAGCTTGAAAACACCAACCATCTCCCTGATCTTCTGCAGAATCCCATGTAAAACCTGATAAAAAAAATTATAGGGTTTGTCAGCATGCTTGTCCTACCTCCAACAATGCTGTTCTGGGTGCCTAAGCAGCTGATCATCGGGCCCCAGCAGTTTCATCTGGTGGGTGTGCTTAGCAACATGCAAATATTGACTTTGAGAAAGTCGGTATTTGCATAGAATTTTTAAGATTTTTTGGGGGGATTTTTAAGGGGCTCTGCTGGTGTATCAGGGAGGTGGGCTGTGCTGGGGGGGTTAAGAACAGAACTGCTGTGCTGCAGCAACATTCATTTGAGGCTAGTGGAGAAAAAGTTGACTTTAATATCTTCTGTTCTGATATTTTAATCGCCCTTTTTAAATATTCATTCATTACTCTTATTAAAACGAATTTACATAATCCGGTTTATAGAATTTATGAAGTTTATGTTTAGTGACCCGTTAGACTCGAGAGGAATTGCGACAGAGTCTGCCATCTCTGACGCCCTGGCAGCGGTCCAGACCCTAATGTATATTTCCATTTTTGCAGTCAATTGTAAGAAAACCCAGTTTGCTATGTGTTCCCATTTATAAAGCATGCCGGTCTGAAGGTCTCAGGAGAAGAACTTAGGGCTAGTTTACACTTGCTTCAAAACATGGCTTCTGACACGCTTTGTTAAAGCTCTCTGAACGCCAGTCAAAGCTCCTGTCACTAAATAAAATGGTTCGCTTACAGTCCCGTTTACACCTTGCTTTTGCTTGGTGCTTCGGTGGGGCACGATGAGCCTTTGGTGGAGCTTCGATGAGCCTTTGGTGGAGCTTCGATGAGCCTTTGGTGGAGCTTCGATGAGCCTTTGGTGGAGCTTCGATGAGCCTTTGGTGGAGCTTCGATGAGCCTTTGGTGGAGCTTCGATGAGCCTTTGGTGGAGCTTCGATGAGCCTTTGGTGGAGTTTCGATGAGCCTTTGGTGGAGCTTTGATGAGGCTTCGATGAGCCTTTGGTGGGGCTTCGGTGGGGCTTCAAGTGAGCTTTGTCATAGACTTCTATGGAGGCTTTGAAGCACCACTAAAGCTACCTGGGGTATAATTTTTGAAGCAAAGCAAAAGCAAGGTGTAAACATGACTGTAAACTAACCATTTTATTTAGTGACAGGAGCTTTGACTGGCGTTCAGAGAGCTTTAACAAAGCGTGTCCGAAGCCATGTTTTGAAGCAAGTGTAAACTAGCCGTTAATGTGTGTTGAAGCCGAAGCAAGTGTAAATGAGCCCTTATGACTGCAAGTGTTTCTAAACGATCTAAGGGCTGAATCACACCAGGTATGGTGGAACTGTGCTGGGCAGCCATTCCAGTGTATTCCAACTGCAAGACCAGGGAAAATGCTTGTCTCCTATGTGCCTGATTCACACCACCGTGGCGGTGCCATGTGTTTACTGCGGACTTAGAAAAGTACGTCAGGTCATACTTTCTGTGTAAAATATCTGGTGATCCTGCTTGTTCCCGTTTCCCATTTCAAACTGACCAGGCTAGGCACTAGAGCTCTCATCAACACACAATGCAGGAGGCCAGCTTCTAAATCTTTAACGCTTTATGAGGACAGACAGTGATCAAATGTAGTTTACAACTGATAATGAGATCTGCCAGCAGAGCAAAAAAAAACGATTCATTATAGCAAACACAGCTCCCCACCCCCCTCATAAACAAATAGAACGAAGTAGAATTTTTCAGTGTCAAAATTATCATAAATGAGCATCTAAAATGGTAAGCAGTAATATATTATCTTATGTTTTGCTATGTGAATAGTAGACTGCAAATGTGGAAATACACTGTTAGCATCCTGTAAAGCTGGCCATACACTAGTAGCTTTTTGAATGAACGCTTATGCTAAAATTCTCAGTACGTTGGATTTGGGCGGCACTATGACAGCCCTGTAAGTACTATTGCAGAGAAAAATCAGGTTTCCATCTCTGCCTGATAGGGCTGTGCTGAGTATCAGAGCTGTGTAAATCTCAGAACAGGATGAACAGAAATTCAAATCCTTTTGGGTGGTCCACTTCCACCTGGAATATTAAGTCGTTGTGAAGGATTGAGCTTTTATTCAGATCGCTGGAGAACGTTTAACCCTTTAAGTGAACAAGCGCTACCTAGGCCTATGACTTAGCAGGTCCCAGTCTACAAAGTGAGAGCACACCTGGTGGAGTGGAATCACGTGACGGGGGAGAGCACTTTTCATTGGATTTACAGTTTTGGGTGGACAGAAGACTGCAGAGTGATTGGAAGATTTTTTTTTTTTTCACATTTGGACTAATTTAAAGGGGTTGTAAACCCTCGTTTTGTTTTTGTTTTGTTTTTTTAATAACAAACATGTCATACTTACCTCCACTGTGCAGTTCCTTTTGCACAGAATGGCCCCCGGAACCTCCTCTTCTGGGGTTCCACGGCGGCGCTAGTGGCTCCTCCCTGCATCGAGTGTCCACGTTGGAGAAGCGCTCTCCTTGGTGGACACCTGTACGGGCGCACTCCCGAGTCCCGCATCTGTGTCCATTCATACAGAATGCAGAACTCGGCCCTGCCCCCGCGCCGCATCATTGGATTTGATTGACAGCAGCAGGAGCCAGTGGCTGTGCTGCTATCAATCTATCCAATCGGGATATGAGACACCAGCCACAGATGGTGTGCTCGTTCCCGGACAGAGGATGACAGCGTTCAGTTAAGTAAAACGGGGGCTCGGGGGGGGGGGGGGGGCTGCAGCACTAAAAAAGTTTTAGTTTTTCACCCTAATGTATAGAATGTATTAACCACTTCAGCCCAGGAAGAATTTACCCCCTTCCTGACCAGAGCACTTTTTGTGATTCGGCACTGCGTCGCTTTAACTGACAATTGCGCAGTCGTGCTCCCAAACAAAATTCACTTCCTTTTTTCCCACAAATAGAGCTTTCTTTTGGTGGTTGATCACCCCTGCGCTTTTTATTTTTTGCGTTAAACAAAAAAAGAGCGACAATTTAGAAAAAAAAACGCATTATTTTTTACTTTTTGCTATAATAAATATCCCCCATTAATATATAATAAAACAATTTTTTTCCTCAGTTTAGGCCGATACGTATTATTCTACATATTTTTGGTAAAAAAAATCGCAATAAGCGATTATTGATCGGTTTGCGCAAAAGTTATAGCGTTTACAAAATAGGGGATAGTTTTATGGCATTTTTATTAATAATTTTTTTTTTAAATGGCGGCGATCAGCGATTTTTTTATTGTGACTGCGACATTATGGCGGACACATCGGACATTTTTGACACATTTTTGGGACCATTGTCATTTATACATTAATCAGTGCTATACAAATGCACTGATTCCTGTGTCAATGACCCTGGCAGTGAAGGGGTTAACCACTAGGTGGCAGTGTAGGGGTTAAGTGTGTCCTAGGGGCGTGTTACTATCTGTGAGGGGCGTGGCTGTGTGTGACACATCACTGATCTCTGCTCCGATAACAGGGAGCAGAGATCAGTGACACTGTCACTAGGCAGAACAGGGAGATGCTTGTTTACATTAGCATCTCCCCGTTCTTCCTCCCTGTGAGTCGATCACGGGTATCCCCGTGGTGATCGAGTGCGTGGGACCCGCGACCTGACTCACCGACCTTGCTGCGGGCGTGCACACGCCCGCAGCAGATGCATAAAGGCCCATACACACGATACGAAAATCGGAAGTAAAATTTTATCCGACGAACGATCTGCCGATTTTCCGATCATTAATATGGTCCTTTCGACAGCCGATTCTCATTTTTCGTACGACAAAAGCTGGATGTGCAGACCTATAAATTTTTTGTCGGATGTGAACACAACGTCCGATTTTCATTTAATTAGTACGGTTTTCATCCGAATAAAAAATCGTAAGAGCAAGACTACGCATGCTCAGAAATGAAAGAACACATACAAAACTATTCAACACATTACATCACTTCTGACGTTTGTATTCTGTCATATGAGAATTTTCGTATGGAGAGTAACCTCTTCACTTTCGACATGAGACTAGCATGCCACAAAAAATACGAATACGAATATTCGTCCGAAAATCAGACCATGTGTACGAGGCTTTAGAGTGCCACACTTATTTATTAATATTCAGTACATTCGATGACTTGACAAATGCCCTTTTAAAAATAAATTTATTTTGCTTCTAAAGCGGAGCTCCACCCAAAAGGGGAATGGGGGGATGCGGGTACCTGCTTTTGACAGGTACCTGCTCCCACTTCTGGTTGTTCTCGCCACGGCAAAGTCACCTGGAAGTTCGGCCCCTCTCCTCCTTCCCCTGCTGTCGGGCCAATCACAAAGTGCAGCACGCATTGCGCATGAGCAGTAGGGAACTGGCTGCCAGTTTCCCTTACAAGAAATGGCGGCGGCAGCACCTGAGAGCCGATTTAAAAATCGGCTGGGGTAAAGACACCGCTGGATTCGTGGACAGGTAAGTGTCCTAATATATTAAAAGTCAGTAGCTACAGTATTTGTAGCTGCTGACTATTATTTTTTTTCTGAAGGAGCCCGGAGCTCCTCTGTAACATTTGGCTTTGGAGTGAATGGACTTTCCTCAAAAAACACACCTACTATTGGAAACGTGTTTTCTTTTTCAGGAAAGATTTTTCCATCCCGCTCCTTTTGAATTTTTTCATCACTGCTATCGAGTAAACATTGATTTGACCCTACTAACAGAAAATTGAACCAACGTTCCTACAATTAAAAATTGTGGAAAAAATTCTACTAGTGAATAGTCAGCTTAACCACTTGCCGCCTGCCATATAGCAAAATGACGACAGCAAAGTGGTTTCAATATCCTGACTGGGCGTCATATGACGTCTCCAGAATATTAAGCCGCTGCGCGCCCCCGGGGGCACGCATCGCGGCGATCGTTGTTGCGGTGTGTCAGTCTGACACACCGCAACTACGATCTCGGTAAAGAGTCTCTGACGGAGACTCTCTTACCACGTGATCAGCTATGTCCAATGGCAATGGCTTTTCCTCACTCGCATCTGTCAGACGTGAGTAGAGGAGAGCCGATCGGCTGCTCCTCTGACAAGGGGGGGTCTGTGCTGATCGATTATCAGCGCAGCCCCCTCCCGAGGATGCCCACACTGGACCACCAGGGATGCCACTAGGACCACCAAGGATGTCACCACAAGCTATGCCACCCTAGACCACCAGGGATGCCAATCAGTGCTCACAATGGATGCCAATCAGTGCCCACAATGGGCATCACTGATTAACAGGTATTGTTTGGAACTGATTGGCATCCATCAGTACCATACATAACAGTACATCAGTGCCACCTATCAGTGCCACCTATCAGTGCCCATCCATGCCACCTATTCGTGCCCATCTGTGCCACCTATCCGTGCCCATCCCTGCCTCGTATCAGGGCTACCTATCAGTGTCCATCAGTGCCGCATATTAGTGCCCATCATCAGTGCCCATCAATACCACCTCATTGGTGCCACCTCTTCGATGCCCATCAGTGCCGCCTTATCAGTGCCCGTCAGTGCAGCCCCATCAGTGAAGGAGAAAATGTACTTATTTACAAGGTTTTGTAACTGAAATAGAAAAAAAAAAATTTTTTTCTCAAAATTTTCGGTCTATTTTTATTTGTTTAGCAGAAAATAAAAATCCTAGAGGTGATCAAATACCACCAAAAGAAAGCTCTATTTGTGGGAAAGAATTGATAAAAATGTAGTTTGGGTACAGTGTTGTATGACCGCGCAATTGTCATTCAAAGTGCGACATCGCTGAAAATTGGTCTGGGCAGGAAGGTGTATAAGTGCCCTGTATTGAAGTGGTTAAAGAGGAAGCAGATCTCTGGTTATGAACCGAAATATCCTTAGTAAAGATCTGGCTGGTAATGTAGCCACGAGTGTCAGTGATATGACACCTCTCCACCCCTGTCCCTCCAATTGTATGGCAGAAGGGGCATTTCTCACCATGAGGAGTGTGCAAGCGACCTACAGGATATGTAAATGTAATTGTAGCCCTAATGTGTCAATCTACTAAACATAACACTATGTTGGATCCCAGCAGAAAGGTATACATTTCCTATATGGACTTTCTGAACTCTGTCTTTCCATGCTGCTGGATGGGAGTGCTTACATTGTATGATGGCAGTTAATGAGGCTCTCATGGAAGGCCATCTGGCTCTGTATGTTTGTTTCCTTTGTGAACTTGTCACCGTAGATCAGCCTCCTTCACTAATTCAGTAAAACTACCAACCTCCCTACGAATCCTGTTAGAAGGCAGGAACTCTGCTCAGCTCTAGATCTGGGATCGCAACGTAACATAAGTGAGGAAGAATTTTAGAAGTCTGCTTTGAGCCTGTAATTCTTTTAGACATTTATTTGTAATCTGCAACGTCAAAAATTATTTCTTGCCTAAAATGTAGCAAGGTGCAAAACTAAACTTTACATATATCATATATGAGATATAAAATACGGTCTTTGTGTGAATTAAATAAACCTGATTGAATACTGTATAGGGTCAGTTATACATGCTTAACCACTACATTCACACCTATGTGCTTTTCTGTGCATTTTCAGTTTTACAGAAATGCTCTACGGTCCATTTAACATGGTTTCCTATGGTACACATCTATGTGTTTTTCAGCCGGTGCATTTTTGGAAAGGATCAGGGACTATTTTTTCCCGCAGCAGATTGTGTTTTGCGTGTAATAGACGTCCATGGAATCGCACCAGAAACGTAAGTGTTGAATTTTGGATGCGTTTTTAAAGCGTTTTTTTTTGTTCTCTCTCTCTCTCTCTCTCTCTATATATATATATATATATATATATATATATATATATATATATATATATATATATATATATATATATATATATATTGTTTTGGACCGAACAGAACCGCTCGGTACCCTTGTTTCTGTCACCCTGGCCAAATTAACCTTCGATGTAAAAATGTGCACATTTAACCACAAATCACTGACACGGACACGTTCAGTAAGTTTGGTACTTCTGACCTTTACTTCCTGGGCTCAAAATTATATACTGAGAGCTGGATATTTCTTTATCCAATCAAATAAAACAAGCGTGTACAAACCACAAATTATACATATTCATTATTGTGACGAAATGTAAGCTTTTCTGGGTTATATCTGTATAAAGAGATAGCAGACTATCATAGCTAATTACGGTGTCTTATTTTCAGTTCCTGTTTGTCTTGAGTTTAGCCTCATAGGCCTGAAAATAGGTGCAATCTTCTTAACTTTGTTCTTTGTACTTTAACTCTTGCAGTTCTGTTTCACATGAAAGGAGAAGCTGGCAGACATCTAATTTGAGCATGATTAAGGCCAATAGCTGAGTATAAGAAAATAAGCACATATACTTATGCGATTATATTAGAAATAGGCATTTCACAATAACGCTCATAATGACATTCCATTACAATATATATATATATATATATATATATATATATATATATATATATATATATATATATATATATATATATATATATATATATATATATATATATTCACTATATATAGCTGGTTGCTAAGGAGCAGGCAGAGAAGTCGGCCATGGCGTCCCAACCGAACACTGAATGTAAAAAAAAAAAAAAAAAAATTGCTGGCTAAAAATTCAAGAAAAAAAGCAGACGGAGGTCTCCCCCCCCCAAATTCATACCAGACCCTTCAAAGGGCCTGGTATGGATTTGGGGGGACTCCACGCTGTTTTTTTTCACAAATGTTTTAGCCGGCAATTCTTTTTTTTTTTTACATTTAGCTGTCCCCGCTGACAGCTGATGACTCATCAGTTGCTAAGGATGTGGCGACCGACTTTCCAGCCCACTCCTTAGCAACCAGCTATATACAGTGTTTTTAAGACATGTTCCAGTCATACAGTGCTTTGAAAAAGTATTCATACCCCTTGAAATTTTCCACATTTTGTCATGTTACAACCAAAAATGTGAATGTATTTTATTTGGGTTTTATGTGATAGACCAACACAAAGTGGCACATAATTGTGAAGTGACCTTAGGTTGTGATGAAGGTAAATAACTCTAGAACTAAAGTGCTACACCATAATTTGTGAGTCCAGATATGTTCTTTCCAAAGACAGATTGTTTACGGAAGCCAACATATTTTGGGGGCTAAACTCCATCTCTTCATCAGGATTTAAAGATACAATGTATACAGACTCAAAGATCAATATCTAATTGAGTGTTCTGATAGTGATTGAATTTTCATATCATTCGTGAGCAGCAAAATCAAGCAGTCAAACACCTGATTAGTTATTGATCTTTATGCCCGCATACATTGTTGCTTTGTTTCTTCAAGCCCTGATGAAGAGGGCAGAGCTTGGCTCTGAAAAGTGTTGGATTCTGTAAACAATTTGTCTTCATGATACACTTATATCTGGACTCAAATAATACTGTTGTGGACCCGATCCTGTTTTTTATTGTTGTCTGTGTTGCAGCAGGGGAGATTTACTATTTTTATTTTACCTAGTTACCATTGCCTCTGGGACTAAAGTGAGTGAAATTCCAAAATTTTGAGTTGTCACCAGAACAGGAAAAGGGGGGAAATCTTCCAACAGGGGACTTGCTTTGTTGACAACGATCTAATGCCCCGTACACACGGTCGGATTTTCCGATGGAAAATGTCCGATCGGAGCGTGTTGTCGGAAATTCCGACCGTGTGTGGGCGCCATCGGACATTTTCCATCGGATTTTCCGACACACAAAGTTGGACAGCAGGAGATAAAATTTTCCGACAACAAAATCCGATCGCGTCAATTCCGACCGTGTGTGGCCTGTTCCGACGCACAAAGTGCCACGCATGCTCAGAAGAAATTCCGACACGGGACAGCTCGTTCTGGTAAACTTAGCGTTCGCAATGGATACAGCACTTTCGTCACGCTGCAATGTAAAAAATGGTTTAATACAGCGCACTCTCTTCTTCTTTATAATGTGACAAGAATTAAGTAGTTTTGCTGCTCATATTCACACACACTTCTCACAAACTTTTATTTGTGTTTTTTTAGTGGGACTCCCTCAATATATTGTTATTAGTTGTCACATCTGACAGTTTTATATTTTTTTTGGATTTTTTTTTTGGTTTTTAAGCCTTTTTTTTTCTTTAATGTTTGTATTTTTTCCAAGGCTGATCTTTGTTCAATGTTATTTTTATTTTTACTCCAGAATATTTTTGGGTGTGTTTTGTGTGGCAAGTTACCCCAACACCATTGATATCTTTTATTATTTAATCTCCAGGAGATTTTTTGTTGTTGGTGTCCCTTGTTCATTTCACATTGTATATTAGAAATGTACCTGAATCCTCACAAACAAACCATCATTTTTGAAGTAAAACACATAGGAGAGTATAATTCAAAACAAAAATCCTTTATTAAGGTATCAGAACCAAGCAAAGAGGAAGGCAACACTGGATCAACAAGAGAAATTAGCGAAGCCTGGGACCCCCACGGCAGACATCAATTCTTAAACCTCAAAATTGGTGGCCTGAGGAGTCCATATATAAGGGAGGGCAGTCTGGTCCGGGATTCACAGAGACTTGGATAGCAGCAGATGACATCAGTGTCCCCAGGCTGTGGTACCACAAGAGGCTGCATCTTTTGGCCGACCAGACTGGATCCAGGGCAATCACTCTCTGGTCTTCCTTTCACACTTCCTTCCGGGCTGTGGCTGTGCAGTAGGAGATGTGGCAGGAGGAGGAGTAGGACCTGAAGGAGGAGGAGGAGTAGGACCTGGAGGAGGAGGAGGACTGGGAGGACCTGGAGGAGGACTGGGAGGACCTGGAGGAGGACTGGGAGGACCTGGAGGAGAGGGAGGAGGAGGAGGAGGACCATCCCAAAGCTGTGTGTGAGGTGTAAGTTGGCCCCTCACACCTTTCTCCAGAGCCTCTGATATGAGGGCCTGACACATGGCTTGTTGGCCCTCCTCCATCCTCTGCATTTTATAGGCAATGAATGCAGCAATATTCTCCTCCCTGGTCTGTGGTGCTCCCAGGACCTCTGTAGCCCTCCAAAAGAATCTGATAGCCGCCTCCTCTAGGCTACTCCTCCTGCTGCCACTTTCTGTTTTCAGGGTGGGTGGAGGGACCTGCAGATCAGCCACCTCCTGGCTGAGACTTCCCTGTGTATGAAAAAGGGACATGGTTTTAGTTTTGGCATCATCAATCACAATCATAAATTAGTACTCCCAACTAACATCTAGTTAACATCATTGATTGGACAACCAGCAATATTTAGAGGAATGCTATACCTGGCTCAATCTGGGCTCCTCCACATGTGGCCTGGAAGGCCCAGGTTGGGCGTCAGAAGCCTCAGCCGGGGGGGAAGGAAGCGTGGAAGGAAGACTTGAGAGGGATGGCCTGGGTTCAGTCTGGCCTGCCAGAAAGTGCAGCCTGTCGTAGTACAACATCCTGGGGACATAGATGTCATCTGCTGCTCCAGATCTCTGTGAATCCAGGACTTTCTTGCGCTCCCTCAGATATGTGCTCCTCAGGCCACCAATGAAAATCTTTAAATAGGTGATGTCTGCCGTGGGGATCACCTGCTTCACAATTTCACACAATTGCTCCAGTGCTGCCTTCCTCTTTGCTTGGTTTTTGAAATGGGGGTGGGTAATCTCCCACAGACAGGGCAGCTCCCTTAGCATATCAATGAATAGTGACATGAAGTCAGTATCTCTCATTAAGATATCCATGTTCACTGCAAGACACAACACAAGACAAAGCCTAATGTCAGACCAAACTCTCCTAATCTTGTTACAATATAGGCCTCAATCTAGAAGCAGTATAGGCCCAAGTTTGTCTCTTACCTTCGTTCTTATGATCGGCGCGTCCAATGCTCCTTCCTCCGCTCACAGATCGTACGTAATACGCACGCGTGTTACGCTTTATACACACTGCGCATGTGTGTAACTCCGCCCGCCCCTGACGTTCTTTCTATTCTATTCCCCGCCCCTTTTCGTTCGGCGCAGTGGGGGAAGAGCATGATGGCGGAGTTACACCAGGTGCGTGATAATTCGAACAACGAGGAGGAGGAGGAAAGCCCGGATCCAGGCACGTCCCGATCCAGAAGGAGACGTTTTAAGGCCACAAATATGTTGTTTGGGGAGATGTTGGAGATGGTCGACATCATGAAGAAGTCCGACTATGATGGAAAATATGGGCCTTACCCCAACCCCAACATCAGAAAGGCCAAAATCATTGGTAAAGTGGTCCGGAGTCTGGAGAGGAATTTCGGGGTACGAAGGTCTAAAGATCAGCTCAGGAAGCGGTGGTCGGACCTGAAGTTGAGAGAGCCAGAGCAGTACCGAAAGATCCGGAGAGTGCTGCAAAAAAGTAAGTAGTTGTGCTGTGTTCATATTCTTTCTGTCTTTATTCCGTTCGTTCTGCTCCATATGCTTTTAGTAATTGTAACGTTTAAAAGGGCAACTTTAATGTTCATGGGCCCATTATTCGTTCGTATCAAACATTTTTCTTTCGGCCTCTAGAACACCATTGTTTAGGCCATATACATTTTCACACTTTTTTTTTGGGCCTACTTGGATGCCAAATATTAGTTTGTGTAGATGGGTTTGTTACTAGAATGAAATGCAAACTAGATTGTGTGTAAGGAGAGGACACTGAGCAGCTGTTTTCACATCTGGACACTGGAGCACTAGTGTGGGACCCCAGAACACCATTTTTATTAGGGGGGGCACACAGGTGCTCCAGTGTATACTATAGGGGGGGTTACATCTGTGAAGCTTGTACCAAACAGGTAAAGTATTGCAGCTTGACAAAGGGCACTAAAAAATATACATCTTGGAACTCGGCTAAAATAGACAATTGTACCCCACTTCCAAGCAATGTTTCCTATTTCTATAGTTCTGCCATCAAATATCTGTGTGCTAAGTATACCATTTTTGTTTTACATAGGGGAGAAAAGACTCTGACACCCCTCATCCCAGGAGACCAGAGCCCCCCCCCCCCTCTGGAAGAAGGGGAAATACCAACCCAAGAAGAGCAGGAGGAAGAAGAAGATGTGGTGGAGATTGGCACCACAACAGGTGAGTGTCTGCGACCACAGGCTCAGGTAAAAGAGATGGCTGGTGGCAGATTTTTGAGACCTGTTTTTTTTGTTCTTTATCTCTTTTTAGGTGATCGTGATGTGAGGGAGAGAGAACGTTTTACATCAGAAAGTGCCCAGATACTGATAGGGGAGATCATGGGATGTAATCTCCAATTACAAAACATCCAGCAACAAATCACTGATGTTATTAAAAAAAATAATAACATCATTGATGTTTTGGGGCGAATTTAAACCCCACAAAATCACCTGTTTTATGTAATTTAAATTTTTACAATGTTTCGAAAAGCCAAATTTGGAGGATGCACACAGTGTGCCAACATGTGCTATCTGCCATCACGGGAGATCAATGGATGCGTTTTGGGGGTGCAACCCCTTCCTCAATTATAAAGTAGCGTTAAGGAAGGGCTTGCTCCCCCAAAACACGTCCCTTGATCCCCCCTGATGGCAGATAGCACATGTGGACATTCGTAAATTGGTGTGCATCTTCCAAATTTGGCTTTTCCAGGGGGTGAGTTCCCCCATCTGAACGCTATATCAAACCCAGTTCCTAAATACTGATGTCTGATATAGCCTTCAGGTTTTACCTAATGTGAACTTTGTAAGTTCTAGTTTTTTGGCTTTCTTGTTGGTTTTACACAGGCCTGTTTTATCAGAAATGGATATTTTGATTTTTCATAATGCTAATGCAAACATTTTATACAACAAACATGTTGGTTTGTTTTAAAAACCTTGGGTAAATGCGCATGTGATTGTGCAGGTATAAAAAAGTGCCTTACTCAAGAATGTGTGGATTATTGTCTCAACACTACAACACTTTTGGGGTGATGTAATTGCTGTTTTATGCACAAATGGGGGTTATTTCCTAAGGGCAAATACACTTTGCACTACAAGTGCAGGTTCAGTGCAGTTGCAAGTGCACTTGTAGTGAAAAGTGTTTTTGCATTTAGGAAGTACCAGCCAACACTGTTTTTTATAAGGTTACCCAATCACGACATTTTCTGCACTCAACACATTTCTGTCAGGGTCAGCTTAAACAAACACAAGCAGGAAATGTCCACCAAGAATAGCTTTTGGTTGTTTTTTATTTGAAAAAGGTGTCACAGATTGTCTGGCATATTGATAGCCCCCCTACCCGCAAAGAACTCCAGGTATCGTAACCGGACATCACGGGCATTCAGGGAGGGCAAGCCAGGACGGCCGCTTTCAAGTGCCGTCATTGTTGATGTATTTGGTATTCCGGCCTCAGGCCCAACTGAGCCAGCATAGTTGGCTGAATGTTTTCTTAAAAAATTATGGAGAACACAGCACGCCAGTATAATATGGTTCAGTTTATACTCCGCCATATGGATGGGTGTCAGAAATAGTCGGAACCGGCTGGCCAGGATTCCAAATGTGTTCTCCACCACTCTTCGGGCTCTGGCCAGCCGGTAATTAAAAACCCTCTGTTCCGGGGTGAGGGTCATCATCGGGAATGGCCGCATCAGGTGGTCCCCCAGCGCAAATGCTTCATCAGCAACGAACACAAATGGGAGACCTTCAACATTGTCCTCTGGAGGTGGCAAGTCCAAACTGCCATTCTGGAAGTTTGGAACTCCGTCTGGGCGATGACTCCACCATCGGACATCCGGCCATTCTTCCCCACGTCCACATACAAGAACTCGTAATTAGCCGACACCACCGCCAACATCACTATACTATTAAACCCCTTGTAATTATAATAGTACGACCCCGAGTTGGGTGGTGGGACGATGTGGACGTGTTTCCCATCAATTGCCCCTCCGCAGTTAGGAAAGTCCCACCGCTGGGCAAAGTGGGAGGCCACAGTCTGCCATTCCTGTGGCGTGGAAGGAAACTGTTGAGGAAAAAACAATAAACATTACTATTTTTTCACAGAAACCTGGCAAGCAGATTAGACACAAACATTATGGGTCAACCTCCAGATAGCATTTATTAAGGGGAATTTAACAACAACAAAGTATAAGGTACACCTATCATATTCCCCCTCCCCCCCTCTCATGGGCCATTTCTAACATTATAGGGGGGGGGGGGGGGAACTCTTGGACAGGTAACCCTCTTCACTTCATTGAGAGATGAATGCCTAAATACAGGGTATTACTTGGAACAGACCCTCCTTAGTTACACTATTGGCAGACCACTGGACAGGTAAGAAGTGTCATAATACAAAGATATAAATACACACTGTACACATTTGAGCACATTTGGACATTCTGCTATTACCTATCAAGATAATAATAGGCTACAAAAACTTTAAACAGTACTATTGGAAAGTATACAGGCAGGCCCTTGCACTACATGCTTTGGGTAATTCAGCCATAAATCTGACCACAAAAGAGATGGGTATAGTGTGTATGGGTTTGGCAAAGTCAGCAGATAGATGATTGAGGATAGAGAATTGGGATCAGCTGACTTAGCAGTTGGGGGAGGGAGGGTTACCAAAAATTTGGGGACACCACAAAAAAAAGCCTCTGGCCCTCTGCCTGAATTTAAATCCAAAATAACATTTCCAAACATTTTAGGGGGTGTTTGGGGTAAAGCACTACTATGGAGCTGATAAAATACATTGTTAAGTGACTACATGAGGTGAATATAGGGCAGGGGACACCATGCTGGAGAGGTTATTGAAGGGCAAATATGTATGAAGGACATAAAATAATAATTACATAAAAATCCAGCATGCATGAGGACAAAGGGGACATTACCATGATTGTAATATGCTGTGAATTAGGGAATGAGGAAAGAAATACAATATATTAGCAAACATTCAATACAATAAAATGTGATATAAAAGGATAAAAATCTTACCTTCATATACTCCTTCTGCAGAACCTGGATGATGGCAGAACAGGTCTCTGGGATGATGATACCCAGAGCCTGGGGGGAGATGCCTGTCGAGAACTTCAAGTCCTGCAGACTTCTCCCTGTGGCCAAATACCGCAAGGTAGCGACCAACCTCTGCTCCGCAGTGATGGCTTGCCTCATGCAGGTATCCTGCCTGCTGATATAGGGGGTCAGCGAAGCCAACAGATGGTGAAACACGGGGTCCGTCATCCTGAGAAAGTTCCTGAAATCATCAGGATTATTCTCACGGATCTCACGGAGCAAAGGCATATGACAGAACTGGTCACGCTGAAGCAACCAATTCTTGGTCCATGAACTCCTCCCCACCCTGTTCATGGACTGGACTTGTGTCAAGGTCAGGACCCCAACACCAAGCCCCCGCACAGCACGAACTCTACGAGGAGTACGCATACGAAACATGGCTAGAAAACGGTCGGCTGCTCAGAACGAAGTAACAGAACGCACTGAAGAACAGCAAGGCCTGTGAAGAGCGACCTGAAAACCAGTAACGAACGAACAAGAATACAGTGACTAAAGTTACGCGGAACTTGCTTGCACGCACTGAAGAGCAGATACAAACCCACAAGCACAAACTGAACGGCAGAAAACGATCTGAAAGCCACGAGTCTGAAAAAGCGCGAATCGTCTCTCACCAAACTTTTACTAACACGAGATTAGCAAAAGGAGCCCAAAGGGTGCTGCGCTTGGTTCTGAACCGGCCTTTTCTAGTCTCGTCGTACGTGGTTGACGTCACCGCGTTCTTGGCGATCGGAAATTCCGACAACTTTGTGCGACCGTGTGTAGGCAAAACAAGTTTGAGCCAACATCCGTAGGAAAAAATCCGAGGATTTTGTTGTCGGAATGTCCGATCAATGTCCGACCGTGTGTACGGGGCATAAGAGGGGCTTTGCCTCATTTTGAAGTAATATCCACTCCCCTTCCTTTTGCCTTTACTGTACAGAAAGTTAATGGCATTATCTTGAATGAGATACAGAAGGCATAGGAGAACATGTGAGGCTTATACGTTCGCTACTCTAAAATGGGGAAAAAAAGGTTTTGGCATTTGATACTGTATATTTTAATAATACAGTGCTGAACACATAATAGATTAGCAAACCCTTTATTGAAGTTTGGCACAGAATATCAGGCACTAGTAGAAACCTGTGCTGACCTCTCCACCTGCCTTTCCTGCTGGTCCCCTGGCTTTAATACACTGAGTGGATAAGTCAAAGTTCTCAACTGTCCCTCACTGGAGGGACTGACCAAATACCTCTGTCCCTCATGCAGCCTCAGTTGTCCCACTTTTTGGTTTGAAGTGTACATCTCTATATGAAATGTACTATTTTACTAAAAAAGTGTTATGCGGTACTCAACTTTTTATCCAACCTCAATATTGCTGCATTTGTTATTTTGGAAAGCCAATATAAAGGAAAAATAGAGGTCCAAAAAGCACTTTTGTATGATTTTAGCCAGTCATTTTCAGCATATTAGATCCTTTGATTCATGCAACCATGGCAGAGATGTGTCCTTTTTCTACATGCTGTGCGCTAAACGACTGTCCCTCTTTATCATTTCAGAAAGTTGGTTGGTCAATACTTGCATGAAGGTTTTACTTCACTGGCTGTATATTTTTTGATCAATGACTTCATCATTGGTGAGGCAGCCAAGCAAACTAGCATTTCCTGAAGCGGAATTCAGTAGTAGCAGCCTCAATTCAGTCAAAGTCTAATGCTTTCTAGCAAAAAATGCAATTGTAGTAAATGTAGGAGGCCTTGCCAGCTTACATTAATTTTGAATTTAAAGCCCAACTCCAGACACAACAAAATAAATACTCTTGCAGTGCCAACCCACTGCAAAGGAATGCTTACTAAGTCTAGAGGGCTGCAGAATAGGCTGTATTCCATACCTTCTCTTTGCTTTAGCAAGCTCCCTTGATCCATGTGACTGGACCACTGCAGCCCCCTCCCTAAGCTGCTCCTTGCTGTGGCTGCACTATTGCCTCCACCACGCACAATGCAAGGCAAAGCCCCTCTCTGGGGTATTGGTAGATAAGTAATGCAGCCTCTCATTCTACCCCTTAGGCCTAGTGAGCATTTAACCCTTACGGTGAGGGAGGGCCACTGCAAGGATATTTTATTTATTTTTTTCAATTTGTGCCCCATTATGGGCTGAATCAGGCACCGCAGCCTCCGGTTGCAGGGTGCCATGCTTGGTGTTGCTGTGTATGGACTAGGCTGTAACCTCAGATTTCAATTTGTGTAGAAAAAAGAATTGCAGAAACTATGGGGATTTAGGTAGCAGAGAAGACAGTTGCAGCTAAATGCCAAGGTGAATCTTACAGCCATCCAGCAATTGGGTTGTGTCCACTGAAATGGCTTTAAAAGCTAAATTTTCTATCTGCCTGGAGTGTGTCTTTTAATGAATAGCGTGAGACAGCTTCACTTTTGTCTAATAAGGCAGTCATTAAATCCACAGTTAATACTAGAGAAGCAACGGAGGAAAAGAACATCATTTATGATTCATAAACCATTCAGCGCCACTATATTCTTTATATTTCCCAAATCTGTAAATTGTGTATTTCTCTAATATAGCGCTCATTTGGCTGAATGGAACGTTATGGTTTGTTCATTATCGAGGCGTAATGAGCACAGTCAGTAAGCAGTATAATCACACGGTTTAAGAGGCTTTGTAAATTGTGTCAGAAGGAAAAAATATGCAAAATCCAGTACATACATCATATCATATAATAGAGGAAATAGGATAATACGTTGCTTCTTGGGATTTCATGGCAGAAAGACTTAACTTGTTGGGGGTGTAGGTGGGAGAAAGCAGCAGGTTTTAATGAATGGGTGGGTAAGGTTGTGACCTAAAGCCATTATGGAACCTAAAGCATGTTCAGGGCTGCCCACCTCTTACTTTAAAGAAGAATTATCAATGTATTTATATTATAGAGTTCCCGACGGGATAAAATACATGTAGTACTTTTTTCCCCATCTCCCTAGGTGCCTTGTAACACCAGCTACAACGGTGGCCAGGGTCCCCCCTTTGGCGCAAGGCTGCCCATTGCTGGAGCTAGTAAGGAGACCAATGCTTTGATACAGAGCCCCCATCTCAGTGTCCATATCTTGTGTCCCAGTGTAAAAATGGGCCACGTTGGTTGCTGTTGGTGGCTGTGGACCCTGGACCCACCCCACTTTTTGTTGCATAGGGCAGTCACCCACCTGTTGTTTCAGAGAAACTCTGCCATATTGTGTCACCTTCTCTTGGCCTGAAGACTGCTCACACAAATATTTCTGGTCTGAGGCCTGTTACCCAAAGTAAGTAAATGTCCATGCAAGTTGCATTTTCACTGGTTTACTGCAGCAACATCACTCCGGCGCAATTATTAGGTTATAAGAACATTGCAACACATTGACAGTTCAGACTCACTGACTGCAGTTCACAAAGCAGAGCACTCTTTTTTTTTTTTGTCACTCAAGTGTGGAACACTTAAAGGTCTCCCGAAACAGTAAAGCCATCTTCCCCAGATGGTACAGCCTTTTTAGCAAGGGTGTTACTCAGGGTGTCCTTCTTTACACACAAAGATCCTGGCTCGGAGGCCACTCTAAACCAAGCCACAGGACCCGCTAGGCGAGGGTCAAAGTATCCTCACTCATCACCATGTCAGTTAGGCCCTACAGAGGGTCCTTTAGTTCAGCACAGCACTAGATCTCTGCAGATCAGGGGAAGGTCCAGCTCTCATACCCCAAGCACAGTGGACTTGACCCACAGGCATAGGCATGCGCACAGGATGTGCCAGGTGTGCCTGGGCACACCCTAATTGCCATGTGTGCTGCATATTCCCCCCTGTTTAGACCACTGATATTTCATCCCCCCCAAAAATGTTACACAAGCCCAAAAATTTGGGGAAAAGAAAATTAACAAAATTACACTGTCCACTGCCCTACTGACACCATCAGTACATATACACATGCATATGTATTTGATCTTTGAGGTACACACCCTAAGGCAAGAGGCTGTGCACACCTATGCCCACAGGTGACATATATATAGGGGCATTCTCTCCACCCATTACATAACTAAAGGAGAGATAACAATTACAGGAGAACTAACCCTTGCCAACACCCCTCTGCACTCAATAGTTTTCCTGATGACCCCCCCCCCCCCCCTTGAATGGGCACGGTAACAGGGTGTCATTAACTCTTCCCCATTTAACCTATTGTAAAAAAGAAAAAAATTTAAATGTCTAGAGTTGCACTTTAACCCTTTTCCCCCCATTTAAGCGGTTCTTTGAGCACACTCTCAGCACAGAAGCTTGAAGACCAAAGAATGCATGTATGTGAAGGCTGTGTGCTAAGACCCACCTTTCCTGCCACCTCATATATTCCTCATGCCAGTGGGAAGAGGTTAAACATCTATCTAGTTCCAGCAGGGGCCTATTTTGCTCCCAGTACCACCAAAACAAACATAGAAGATGAAGCTCCACAGAGGGGACGCACAGCAATGTGAACCTGGCAGACAGACGTTCTAACGATTTTCTGTTCTATCGAAAGCTAAAAAAAAAATACGCATAATAATGGGCTAGAAATACACATTACAGTGTATCCTCGTTTTCCTCTTCTTAGTTGCGTCTGTATAATTATCCTCACAGGTTGCCTTTTGCATTTACAAAGCTTGTTTCACTTATTACTGAGGCAGGTATTTAATTCTTATTGTGCTTGCGTCAGCATTTAGTGCCTTTTTTTTATTCAACTGTTGCCATAAACCGTTTGCGATTTATTTACACGCTGTTAGCCAGGAAGCAGTGCTTCTGTTTGTCTAGCTATTTACATGCCGCATAAATTGTTTATCATCTGCGGATACATAATTATGTATTTATGACTTGAATACTACACTGTCTTACTATCACTGCGCCTCTACCTTGTCTCTCACTTTCTCTTTTTGCTTTAGACATTTGTATCTTTTTTGACTATGTAAAAATATTTATGTGAACTGATTCCCTGTGTTGATTGTATAAATCATATCTGTTTAATGTTGGCCATACGTGTAGAGATTTGTGGTCGATTTTAGGTATGAGCAAAAAAGTGATCTGCCATTGATTATGATATCAAACAATGCAACACACATGGTATTTTCCACATATTTCAACCAATTAAAAATATTGTTCGATAATATGATCTATGAGATATATATGTAAGCGATCTTTCAAAAACAATCATTTAATCGACCTGGATTATGATTGGCTTGCTGAGAAATATCTGGATATTTGCTCATATGATCAGAACGAAGCAATCGACAAAGTTCTTTGATCTATGGCTTTAATTCAGTTTTATCAATTGAGACACCTTAAATGATCAATTTAAAGATCTTATTATGCATGTGGCTACTAGAAAAACGTATTGTTTTTTTTCCTCCACAACACAAACTTTTATCCGGCAGAGGTTTCACTTTCTACATTCTAGCACTGGTCGTGTTTGCAGTTAACTAGGCTACCCTACCTGGTCACCTCAACGGGCTTTAAGTCCTTCCCTGCCCTGCAAGGACAACACAAACTTTCTAGATCTTAATTCTTTAGATATCTCCAGATTAAACATTTGTATACAGTGAACATCCAACTGCACAACATGACTAGCTACGAACACCTATCGTGTTGGACCCCCTCACCAAAGGGGTGATCATAAAACTCCTGTATAGCCCCTTTATCCACTTCTAGATCCTTCCCCCTCCACATCCCAGTCTATGTGGCTAAGTGGACAGCCGAGGTACCCTTGCTTGAGGACTGGTCTGAAATCTGTCACGCAACCCATAGGGTATCTCAGAACATCTCCACCTTGGTAACGTCCTATAAAGTACTGTCTAGATCAGGGGTCTCAAACTGGCGGCCCTCCAGCTGTTGCAAAACTACAAGTCCCATGAGGCATTGCAAGGCTGACAGTTACAAGCATGACTCCCACAGGCAGAGGCATGATGGGACTTGTAGTTTCGCAACAGCTGGAGGGCCACCAGTTTGAGACCCCTGGTCTAGATGGTATCTAATGCCATACATGATAGCGAAATATGTTCTGGGCTACTCACCAACCTGTTTTTCGGGGCTGTGGTGAGCCCAAACATATCTCCACACAGGTTCACTTGGTGGACCTGTGCTCTCATGAAGTCCTTTTGGGTCAAAATTTCACAAATCCTCTCCCATCTATTTGATATGCAACCTGACTCTCAGATGGCTTTGCTAAATGTTGCACCCTCAGAGCTGACTGGGAGCCAGTCTCATCTTCTTATTTATGTAGCCAGGAGCTGGCTATTATGCAATTCAGAGACATTTTTGCTGTGTTATTAATGTGGGGTTGGCTCCCTCTAGTGTTTGCTGGACTCTATGTGCCATTTCCTTTTCTTGTCACAAAATTCAGAGCAAAGCATTGTGGGATGTGTAGTTCAGAATGCTACATAGTTACATAGTAGGTGAGGTTGAAAAAAGACACAAGTCCATCAAGTCCAACCTATGTGTGATTATGTGTCAGTATTACATTGTATATCCCTGTATGTTGTGGTCATTCAGGTGCTTATCTAATAGTTTCTTGAAGCTATCGATGCTCCCCGCTGAGACCACCACCTGTGGAAGGGAATTCTACATCCTTGCCGCTCTTACAGTAAAGAACCCTCCACATAGATTAAGCTTAAACCTCTTTTCTTCTAATTTTAATGAGTGGCCACGAGTCTTGTTAAACTCTCTTCTGCGAAAAAGTTTTATTTCTATTGTGGGGTCACCAGTACAGTATTTGTATATTGAAATCATATCCCCTCTCAAGCGTCTCTTCTCCAGAGAGAATAAGTTCAGTTCTCGCAACCTTTCCTCGTAACTAAGATCCTCCAGACCCTTTATTAGCTTTGTTGCCCTTCTTTGTACTCGCTCCATTTCCAGTACATCCTTCCTGAGGACTGGTGCCCAGAACTAGACAGCATACTCCAGGTGCGGCCGGACCACAGTCTTGTAGAGCGGGAGAATTATCGTTTTATCTCTGGACTTGATCCCCTTTTTAATACATGCCAATATTCTGTTTGCTTTGTTAGCAGCAGCTTGGCATTGCATGCCATTGCTGAGCCTATCATCTACTAGGACCCCCAGGTCCTTTTCCATCCTAGATTCCCCCAGAGGTTCTCCCCCCAGTGTATAGATTGCATTCATATTTTTGCCACCCAAATGCATTATTTTACATTTTTCTACATTGAACCTCATTTGTCATGTAGTTGCCCACCCCATTAATTTGTTCAGATCTTTTTGCAAGGTTTCCACATCCTGCGGAGAAGTTATTGCCCTGCTTAGCTTAGTAAAAGTTTGCTGAAGTTTCAATGCCAGTAATTTCAATGCCATCTGAACTACAATTAACAGAATGCTGAGTGGACAGAACAGACTGCTGGGAAAGGATATAAAAGGGCTGTCACGACCTAGAACTTTCTCTTGGGATGCTGCTTGACTCTGCCAGCAGGAGGTCTGTGTGACAGTGAGCTGCTGTTGATTTGTGGCCTTCACAGCAGTGAGTCGTTCAGTTCAGCTATACCCAGAGGGACCTCTGTGGAAAGCAATGCTTCTTCCCTGCAGCGGACCGGAGGGTGTTCTGGTCATCCAGAGATGCCTGCACTTCAGATCCAAGTAGGTAGCAGCGTGGTGCAGCGGGCACCATTTCCCAGGGCCAGGATACAGAGAGAGTTCCCGATAGTCAACTTCATCACCTACATCTTTGCCAGTTGTATCTGAGTTCCAGAGTGGTGAGCGGGGATTACCAATCTTGTTGTTTTAGGACACTGCTTTCAGACATCATTCACACAGTTCAGCTTGGTGGTACTTGTAGTTTCACTGGAAGTCCATTCTTATGCTATAACGAACACTGAAAGCAGACATCTATGCCTCGTTTGCATTATCGATTCTTGTAGCTGCACTGGATAACACCATTAGGATCATATGAGAGGAAGTTGCCATACAAGGATACCTTAAAGTTCTGCCAAATTTGCTATACCCTATTATCAAGGATTACAATACAACAAGGCTATCTGAAGACATCTGGATTTCAAGGAATACCCTTTTACCTTTTTTGTTATCCTTTTTCCTCATCGGTTTTAATTTCATCGGACTTCATTTAAAGGGAGTTTTTGTTGTGCAGGAGAATCGCTGCTTTTTCTCACATATTTGCCAATTGTTTTAATTTAATTTTATTTGTGTTACAACACAATATTTTGATACACCTTAGCACAGTTTTTCTTTTCTTTTTCCCTTCATTTAAAGGGAGCCAGCCAATTTGATTATACAAATCTGCATATTGGTTGCTTTATGTTGTGCAAGTTTTAATGGCCAATTCCGGCTCCTGTACATATACGTCGGCACTTTGAAGATGGATATCTCGGTAACGGCAGCAGCTGCTACAACAACCGAGGTATCCATCTTTACAGGAGGCGGTTCTGTGTACGATAATGGCGGTCTCTGTGGCGGGTTCGCCGCGAGATCACCATTATCGGCGGCGGGAGAGCTGCTCTCCCGCGCCCTCCGCCGCTTACCGGAGCCGTCGGTAGCGGCGGAGGTGATCGGGACCTTTCTGTGCCTGAGTATGGAGATGAGTGAGGCTAAGATGGCCGCCACCCGTCTCCATACCATTGGACAGCTGAAGCGACGTCATTACGTCAGCTCCGCCCACTTCATTGATACTGTGCAAGTCTCTTATTAGTACAGTTGGTAAGATGACTGAACCCAGGGTGTCAGAGGTAATGGAGGATTTGCAGAGTCGAGGTAATAAGTGGGGTACAGAGTCTATTAGCAGCCCTCATGGGTCTACCGCAACATTTACTCCACAACTGCTGCGAAACGGACCATCACTAGATCCTGGAAAACCCCAACACTGTATAATTGCCACCAGAAAAGAGTCACACAGGAGATTATACATACCAAAATTTAGGCCACCTTGTAGGACAAAGTCTGGCGCTACACCAAAGCCTGGCAATCCTGGATCGATATATATCTGCCCCCCGAAATACTCTTTTGGAACCATGACCTCTGTTGGCATTCTCCAGGCTCCTCCCAGAATGACTCCCTAGGCCACCTTCCACTTACCCCTCCTGTCATTCTCCTCCACTCTTTCCTTCTTTTTGGTATCCTCAGCCCACATCCCCAGGGTAGATCAGCGCTCAACCACATCCCAAAGCTATGAAGTGGGCCAATCAAGTGCTGGGTTGCCTGCCTACTCCTTTTGCTTAGTCTCTGATCAACTAGCTGCGGCCACCAGCTGCATTTACTATGATGGCAGGTTGCCAGCGACCTCAGCTACTCGCGGTTCTTTTCGCAGCTATTCGCGGTTCTTTTCACAGCTAACGATTACCTGTGGTGATCGTTGCTGGATCACCTCGCTGACTGTGCAAAATGCCACAAATATCTGTGGCCCGGTGGTTGCACCTAGCCTCTCAGAAATCGGAAGATTCCTGCAACTACAATTCGCACTGGCCTAGATTGCTGGCGTTAGTGTGGCCTTAATGTCCAATTTAATACGGTATATTAAAAATGATGTGGAAATTAGCTTCTTTGTAGCATTTTATTAAATGATACAAAAGGGGTCTCCAATCTTTTTAAATAAAGGGCCAGTTTGTTGTCCTACAACTTTAGGAGGACCAGACAGTAGCAAGTGGAAGCAGAAAATGGCCCATCATTGATATTAGTGGGAAGAATAGTGCCCTGTAGTTTGTGTCAGCGGGAGGAATAGTGCCCCATCTTTGGTGTCAGCGGCAGAAATAGTGCCCCAAGGTCAGAATAAAGGCAAGCAATAAAATAGGTTTTAACCAATTTCCCTCTAAGGCAATTTTTACATCTTTTGCACATATGTTAAAAGCTACAGTTTGGGCTGTAAAATTACTTAAAACTTTTAAACTATTATATATTTTCTGAATACTAAGATCCTGTATAATAGATTTTCGGGTCAGACAATTTTTTCACAAACGTTTATCAAATCTAAATTTTCAGGAAAAAAAAACACTGAACTTAATATTATTTAATACAAACTAGAGCTGCATGATTAATCCTTTAAGAATTGAGATTGTGATTCTACCCTCCTCACGATCTTAAAAAAGCATTTTCTCGATTCAGTGCAGCCAGTTCTCTGCTCAAGCCGACAGCTGTAAAAACAAAAAACAGGCAGCCTGCCAAGTTTCTCACAACACCCATTAGGCAGAGATAAAGAGAAACATTGCAACATATAGTTCTTTTAGATAAAAGGAATGAACTACGGTCTGTAAATGAGGTCAGTTTAACCACTTAAAGACTAAACCTTTTTCTGACATTTGTTGCTTACAAGTTAAAAACAGTATTTTTTTTGCTAGAAAATGGCTCAAAACCCCCAAACATTATATATATAATAATTTTTTACAGAGAACCTAGAGAATACAATGGTGGTTGCTGCAATATTTTATGCCACACTGTATTTGCGCAGCTGTCTTTCAAACACACTTTTTTGGGGAAACTTTTTTTAATGAATTAGAAAAAACCAAACAGTAAAGTTAGCCCAATTTTTTTGTATAATGTGAAAGATGGTGTTACGCCACGGGAATCGTGATCTTTATTCTAAGCAAAAAAATTGTGATTCTCATTTTAGCCAGAATCGTGCGGCTCTAATATAAACCCAATTTAACCACTTGACTCCCAGGCCAATTCTGACACTTCTCTCACACATGTAAAAATCAGCATTATTTACTAAATAATTACTTAGAACCCCCAAACATTATATATTTTCTGTAGGGCTGCAACTAACGAATATTTTCATAATCGATTAGTTGGCCGATTATTGTTTCGATTAATCGGATAATAACCTTAAAAAAAAAGTGTGGTGTATTATTTAGTTAATATGTAAAGTTTAAAATAAATAGCCAATTTTTTCTTAAATAACTACAGTATATGCAGTGGTAAATATAAATAACCAACTATACTAAGACTCCGAGATCAAATTTTTTATTTGAAGAAAAATAAATCAAAGACTGTTTTGTCGATTTTCAGACCGAACTAATATATTATATGCTGGCCATACAAAAAAAATTTTCTTCTTTCAAAAAAATTTAATTTTAAGAACGTTTATTTGATTTTCTAATCATTAGTGGGGTCAAATCGATATTCTTTTCGACCACAGCGATGGGAAAATTCATAGGAGCAGAATAGAAAACGTCTAAAGTCTTTTATATTAAAGTAGAACTAAGCTGAGACTTTCTTTTTTTTTTTTTATGATATGATAATTTTAAATATAATGCACAATACTGGTAAACATTTACTTTAAATGTAATTGTAATGCCTTATATTACTTCCAGTCTATCCTTCTCCCACCTTCTCCAGGTTCACCACAATATAATAACCTATTGTTCAGTAAAATATAAAAGATTGATGTTACGCCAAGTAAATAGATCCCTAACATGTCACGCTTTAAAATTGCATACACTGGTGGAATGGTGACAAATTACGGATTATTTCCATAGGCGAAGCTTTAAAAGCCTTTAACCTGTTGCCGCCCGCCCACCGTCATATGATGGCGGAGCGGTGCGGCTCTTGTTCTGGGCCGCCGTCATATGACGGCAGCTGGTTTACACAGGGCATGCGTGCGATCGCGGGCGCGCAGCCCTGCTCTGTCGGTGTCGCCGTGTCCCCGGGACACAGCGCGTCACCGACAGGGGTGAACAGCCATTGGGCATGGCTGTTCACCATGTGATCGGTCGCGATTACATCACGGCCGATCACAAAGGGGTATTCCCCGCTTTAGACCGCGCATGCGCGTGATCGGGAGCGCGCAGCGCGGTCACGTCAGTGGCGGCGTGTTCCCAGGAACACTGCTTGTCACCGACAAGGGTAAACAGCCAATGGCTGGTGGCTGTTTACCACGTGATCGGCTGTGATCTATTCACAGCCGATCACTAACTGTAAACAAAGACCGGTTACTAGCTGTCACCGGCTCTTCTCTCCTCACACACCGTTTCCAGTGTGAGGAGAGAAGAGCCAGGAGCAGTGAGTGACTGATCTATGTGTGTTCTGTAGTGTACTGCACCAACACCACAAAGAGAACCTGTCACATCGGCCCCCCCCCCCAATTACAGCTGTCACCCAACAGTCACCACATCAGTACTTATAAAAGTGCACCTGTCACCCGTCAGTGCCCACAAAGTGCACCTGTCACCCGTCAGTGCCCACAAAGTGCACCTGTCACCCGTCAGTGCCCACAAAGTGCACCTGTCACCCGTCAGTGCCCACAAAGTGCACCTGTCACCGTCAGAGACTGCCGTCAGCGGTGCACCTGTCACTTTTCAGTGACCGTCATCAGTGGCCCATCCGTGACCCTCATCTGTCACCTATCAGTCACATAAAGTGCACCAGTCACCATCAGAGACTGCCATCAGTGACTGTCACCCGTTACCTGTCACCCACCAGTGACCGTCGCACGTCACTGATCACCTGTCGCCCATCAGTGAACGTCACTTGTCACCGATCACCTGTCGCCCATCAGTGACCGTCACCTGTCACCCATCACCTGTCGCCCATCAGTGACCGTCACCTGTCACCCGTCACCCATCACCTGTCGCCCATCAGTAACCGTAATTTGTCACCTGTCACACAGCCCATCAGAAAAAATGTCCAAAAGATTCTATACAAGTGAGGAGGCGTTCCAGATCCTCTCCATGACTGATAAGAGCAGCGGGGAGCTTTCATCAGATTCAAATGCCAATTCCGATTGTGAATCAAATTCAGCATTTGAACTGATCGAAAGTAGTGGATCGGCAAACGATTCAGAGGAAGAATGGATCCCTCCTAAAGGAGCACGGCGCTCTGGAAACCAGGCAGCCACCAGCAATATACCCCAGGATCAAATTCCCAGTACCAGCGCTGCTGCCAGCGATAGACCCCAAAACCAAAGGCCCAGTCCTAGAGCTGCCGCCAGTGAAAGGCCACAAGAAATGCCCAGTACCAGCACTTCCGCAGCATCACGCCCAAATGCCAGCACAGGAACTCTCAACTACCAGCACTGGAGTACCACGTCCCCCCAAGAGCCAGGGCCACTACATATCTCCCAGATGGTCTTGCCAATCCAACATGGCTGCCTTCTGACTCAGGATCAGCAGGAATTCCCCCTTTCACCGCACAGCCAGGTGTGCAGGCCAATACCCAAATTTTTTCTGAAATTGACTGTTTTAATTTATTTTTGCCCAACACTTTGCTGCAACTCATTGTGGACCAGACCAATTTATATGCCCAGCAGCATATTGCCAACAACCTCCAATCTTCTTACGCCCGTCCATTCGAGTGGAAGGATTTGACTCTGGAGGAGTTCAAAATGTTTATGGGCCTCACCATAAACATGGGGCTTACAAAAAAAAATGAAGGACATGCCTATTGGTCCACCCACCCCATTCACCACATGCCCATTTATTCTTCTGTAATGCCCAGGTCCCGATACGAAATGATAATGCGCTGCCTTCATTTCAATGACAACACCCAGTGCCCTCCCCACAATCATCCAAATTACGATAAATTATATAAACTTCGCCCACTCATTAATTTCTTTTCCCAACAAGCTTGCAGAACTCTATGTCCCCAATAAGCATATATGTGTAGATGAGTCCCTGGTACCCTTTTCAGGCCGGCTAGGAATAAAACAATACATTCCTAGCAAAAGGGCCAAATACGGAGTGAAATTTTATAAGCTTTGCGAGAGAGTCACAGGATATCTGTATGCGTTCCGCATATACGAAGGAAGAAATTCCCAGCTCCAGCCCCCTGAGTGCCCGGTCTACATGGGCACAACTGGTAAAATTGTATGGGACCTGGCCTACCCACTGCTGAAGAAAGGTTACCACATATACCTGGATAACTTTTATACCAGCCTGCCCCTTTTCAAACACCTATACCTCGCACAAACCCTGGCCTGTGGAACCTCCAGAAAGAATAGAAAGGGCTTCCCACACGCCATAGTAAACAAGAAATTGCGAAGGGGAGAAAGAGCAACTTTGAGATGCAACAAAGTGCTGGCCTTGAGGTGGAAGGATACCAGGAATGTGTACATGATGTCCACCATCCATGACGACACTACAGTTGAAGTTCAGAGAAGACGAGGTCCCATTGTAAAGCCAAAATGTGTACAAGATTACAATCTGTACATGGGGGGGTGGTTTTCAACGACCAAATGCTTCAGCCCTATTTAGCAATAAGGAGGTCCCGTTTCTGGTACAAGAAAGTAGCACTCTATTTAATTAATTTTGCTATTTATAATGCCTACATAATTTACACTAAATCCACCGAAAGCCCTGCCCACTTCCTAAAATTCATTGAAGAAGTTGTCACGTCCCTCATCTACCATCAAAGACCCCCCCCCCCCCCCCAGAAAACCTTCGCTCTGATGCTGTTAGCCGACTTCATGAACGCCACTTCCTGGACCACATTCCCCCATCTGAAGCAGGCCGAAGACACCAAAAAAGATGTCGAGTATGCAGCAGTAAAGGATTTCGAAGAGATACCAGCTACCATTGTCCCCAGTGCTTCCTCAAATAACCATTCCACTGCCTTCTACGTGAACTGACCCTGGCCTGTTTTTTGACTATGCCTCTGCCAACCGTTTGGACTGCTTACATGTGAACCGACCCTGGCCTGTTTTACCAACTACGCTTCTGCCTACTGTTTGGACTGCTTACATGTGAACTGACCATGGCCTGTTTTACCAACTACACTTCTGCCCACCACTTGGACTGCTTGCACGTCATCTGACCCTGGCCTGTTTCATGGACTTTGCTTTTGCCTACCGCTTGGACTGATCTGTTGCCCTGCGACTGTAGGACATAGGGGTCTCACATGTGAGGGGCTCCAGAAATGTTTTTCCGGTTGGAGAAAACAATTTTTTTTGCTGTCTCCGGGTTTCATAATTTCCGCTTTAGGGTCTGGAGTCTGGAGGCTTCATAGAGATTTGGGTGGGTCGAAGCCTCTACCCCTGTGCCCCTGTGCACAGGTCTTACCTGATTGCGGCCCTCAGCCTGCTGCTGACTTACTGCCACCATCCCCCTGCATGCAGCATAAACTGACCACACCTCTGCCTGCTACCTGGACTATGGAAATAATTAGCTGTAGCAAGAGGCAGTATGTTTATGAAGGGCTGGAGAGCAGTACAATAATGAGTGCAGGGAGGTAACAGTGTACCAGGACCAATATTATGGCTGTGTTGGCTGTCTCTGCCTGGACAATTTCTATGGACAAATGCTTTGGCTGTGCTGACGATATCCTTGTGCTGACTATAGACAATATTCCTGCCTGCTGCTTGGATAATTACTATTGTTGCTAAGCATCCCTGCCTGCTGCCTGCTGCCTGCACCAATTCTCTCCTCTGGGGACACTACAAAATCCACAGATAATACTTTTTTTTTTACCCTTTCCTCAATAGAATTTATTTTGGAGTGTAATTTTTGGTATGTAAATGCAATGTGTTAGAAATATAAGGGCCTTCAAAAATAATAGGTTGTCAGGAAATTAGATGTGTAATTTATGCTTGTAGAACGCATGAAGGTGCTACTTCAATGGTGGGCCTCTGTATGTGGCCAGGCTGTGTAAAAGTCTCACACATGTGGTATCGCCATACTCAGGAGGAGTAGCAGAATGTATTTTGGAGTGTCATTCTTGCTATGTACATGCTATGTGTTGGAAATATCTTAAAAATGGACAAGTTTGTGGGGAAAAAAAATGCGTTTTCATTTTTTTTCCACATTTTCCAAAAACTTCTGGAAAAAATGAACAGTTCAAAAGACTCATTATGCCTCATAGATTATACGTTGGGGTGTCTGCTTTCCAAAATTGGGTCATTTTGTGGGTATTTGTACTTTCCTGGCTTGTTAGTGTCTCAAGAAATGAGAAGTCTTTAGTACATCAGGTGTGATCAATTTTCAATGATTTGTACCATAGCTTGTAGACTCTATAACTTTCACAAAAACCAAATAATATACACTAATTAGGGTTATTTCTACCAAAGATATGTAGTTGTATAAATTTTGGCCAAAATTTATGAAGAAATATTACTAATTTGCAAAATTTGATGACAGAAACAAAGAAAAAGGCATTTTTTCACCAAATTTTCAGTCTTTTTTTATTTATAGCACAAAGAATAAAAAACCCACTAGTGATTAAATACCACCAAAAGAAAGCTCTATTTGTGTGAAAAAAAAGGACGCAAATTTCATTTAGGTACAGTGTTGCATGACTGAGTAATTGTCATTCAAAGTGTGAGAGCGCTGAAAGCTGAAAATTGGTCTGGGCAGGAAGGGGGTGAAAGTGCCCTGTAGGCAAGTGGTTAAAAGAGTTACACAGGAGATCTGGTCCTAGAATTACTGCACTCACTCTAACGTTGCCGCAGGGGACAGACATTTATATTTGAGCATGAACCTAGGGGGTCGGGGCATGTAACATTTTTAGAAAACTTTATTTTATTTATTTATTTTTTACACAGTCTCTTTAAAAAAAATGTGATCATCTTTATTGATATCTCAAGGGATGAACAACATCCCTTGAGATATTTAGATAATATTTAGATAATATTGTTCTTTTTAAATGTTCGTTTTATTGTATAAACTGCTCATTTTAACCTGTAGCACTTTGAGATCTTTTTGATGTAAAGTGCATTATAAATAAAATGTATTATTATTATTATCCCTTGTGATAGTTGGGGATAGCAGTGACAGGTACTCTTTACTGAGAGATCAGGAGTCCCTCAAAAGCATCTGATCAAGCCAATATTAGATTGATCAGATGCTTTACAAGTCGGTAATGGCTTGTAAACAACAAACCTAAACTGGAAATGACAATATTTTCTTCGCTTCCAGTTTCATAGACCATCAAAATGATCTTCATCTCTAGGATGCGCAACCCGACTGCCGGTTTCAGTCCCGGGCTTCCCAGTGGAGTGGGGGGACCACATTCTGCCACATGTAAAAGTGATCCAGTGGCTCTATAGCTGCTCAGATCACTTACAATTGTGCTCATAAGTTTACATACCCTGGCAGAATTTATGATTTCTTGGCCATTTTTCAGAGACCATGAATGATAACACAAAAACGTTTCTTTCACTCATGGTTAGTGTTTGGCTGAAGCCATTTATTAGCAATCAACTGTGTTTACTATTTTTAAATCATAGTGGCAACAGAAACTACCCAAATGACCCTGATCAAAAGTTTACATACCCCAGTTTTTAAAGTGGTTGTAAACCCTTATAGGGCGTACACACGGTCGGACTTTGTTCGGACATTCCGACAACAAAATCCTGGGATTTTTTCCGACGGATGTTGGCTCAAACTTGTCTTGCATACACACGGTCACACAAAGTTGTCGGAAAATCCGATCGTTCTGAACGTGGTGACGTAAAACACATACGTCGGGACTATAAACGGGGCAGTGGCCAATAGCTTTCATCTCTTTATTTATTCTGAGCATGCGTGGCACTTTGTCGGTCGGATTTGTGTACACACGATTGGAATTTCCGACAACGGATTTTGTTGTCGGAAAATTTTATCTCCTGCTGTCCAACTTTGTGTGTCGGAAAATCCGATGGAAAATGTCCGATGGAGCCCACACACGGTCGGAATTTCCGACAACACGCTCCGATCGGACATTTTCCATCGGAAAATCCGACCGTGTGTACGGGGCATTACAATCCACTTTTTGCTACAGGTAAGCCTATAATAAGGCTTACCTGTAGCTACCTCGGATATTTCCTAAACCTGCACGGTTTAGGAGATATCGCCTGTATCTGCATGTGCCAATGTCATCGGCACATGCGCACTGAAGCAATGGCACGTATGCGCCGTTTGCTTCAGTGGGTGTGCCGTTCCCGGCGGCTCCCTCATGCACGCATGGGAGTGACGTCATCGTGGCTCAGGCCAATCACGAGATACCCGAAAGTAACTCCGGGAGCAATGTCGTCAGCCGGTGCTGTGTACGGGCACCGCAGCGGGGGGCTTCAATGTCAGGTGAGTATTTCATAAGGAGCTAGTATGCTATGCATACTAGCTCATTATGCCTTTGTCGTGCAGGTCTTTTTTTTTTCTTCGATGTGGGTTTACAACCACTTTAATACCGTGTATTGCCCCCTTTAATGTCAATGACAGCTTGAAGTCTTTTGTGGTATTTGTGGGTGAGGCTCTTTATCTTCTCAGATGGTAAAGCTGCCCATTCCTCCTGGCAAAAAGCCTCCAGTTCCTGTAAATTCTTGGACTGTCTCTTGCATGAACTGCACGTTTGAGATCTCCCCAGAGTGGCTCAATGATACTGAGGTCAGGAGACTGAGATGGCCACTCCACAACCTTCACTTTATTCTGATGTAGCCAATGGCAGGTCGACTTGGCCTTGTGTTTTGAAACATTGTCATGTTGGAATGTCCAAGTACATCCCATGCACAGCTTCCTGACTGATGAATGCAAATGTTCCTCCTGTATTTTTTGATAATATACTGCATTCATCTTGCCATCAATTTTGACCAAATTTCCTGTGTCGTTGTAGCTCACACATCCCCAAAATATCAGGGATCCACCACCATACCTTTCTTCATAGGCCTTGTTGACTCCTCTCCAAATGTAGCATTTATGTTTTTGGTCAAAAAGCTCAAATTTGGTCTCATCACTCCAAATGTCTTTGTGCCAGAAGGTTTGAGGCTTGTCTCTGTGCTGGTTGGCATATTGTAAGCGGGATACTTTTGTGGCATTTGCGTAGTAATGACTTTCTTCTGGCGACTCAACCATGCACCCCTTCTTTCTTCAAGTGCCTCCTTATTGTGCATCTTGAAACAGCCACACCACATGTTTTTAGAGAGTCCTGTATTTCACATGAAGTTATCTGTGGGTTTTTCGTTGCATCCCGAACAATTTTCCTGGCAGTTGTGGCTGATATCTTAGTTGGTCTACCTGTCCGTGGTTTTGTTTCAACAGAACCCCTAATTTTCCACTTCTTAATTAGAGTTTGAACACTGCTGATTGGCATTCTCAATTCCTTGGATATCTTTTTATATCCCTTTCCTGTTTTATATAGTTTAACTACCTTTTCCCGCAGATCCTTTGACAATTGGCACTGGATGAAAGATGCAAGTCATTGACTGATTGATACTAAATGGTTTCAGCCAAACACTAACCATGAATGAAAGAAAAGTTTTTGTGTTATCATTCATATTCTCTAAAAAATTGACAAGAAATCATAAATTCTGCCAGGGTATGTAAACTTATGAGCACAACTATATACATTATAGAGCAGTGCAAAAAGAAAAAAAGACACCAGCTGCAGCCATGACTCTGGTAGAATCACTGAAACCTTAGGACGTATGGTTCAAGTGGAGTTCCACCCACTTTTACAACTCTTCAGCATCCCTCACTAAACTGTGCACTGTAAACGAATTGGATATTTTTTTAATTTTTTTTCTCAGCACCTACTGTATATCTGCTGTATTCATTTTTCATGTCCTCCTCCCTGGCCGTGGCTTATCGCATCATTTCCTGTTTGCAATGCCTTCTGGGAAGGGGCGGCAACTTCCTCTGACACTGCCGTTGCTATGGAAACCTGACCTGAAACCTATTACACTGCTTGTGCTGCACTGAACATGTGTGAGATCTGCAAGGATGAGATCCAGGAAGAAATACAGTCTGGCTTCAGATGCTCACACATAAGATGGCCACAGCCTGCTGTCAGTTTATAAAATAACAAACTACTGCTATAAACTAACAAAACAGACCTTAGTTTACAGACTAACTTTACTAGAATACGTTAAGCTTGTGTATTATAGGGGTATTTTTATTTACAAAGTATAATTTTGGCCGGAACACCACTTTAAGTCCATTTGGGGGAAGTGTTTGATCTCCAATTTGTGATTTAAAAAAAAAAAAAAAAAGACAAGGTGGTGTTGAGTACCGTGTGCACTCTGTGCAGGTGTTTGGGTGTATGCTGGATGAGGTGGGTGCTTTCTAAATGTGTCACATTTAACTTTATAAATAAATTTATAAAAATATACATTTTTTATTTTAACATTTAACTTTATTTCTTTTACAAGGGGTTAACAAATCATCTATGCAGTAGCATTGGGCAGGTGACAGGTCCTCTTTATGGAGGCCTCAGATGTCTCCCTTGCCCTCCACTGAAGCTAATCAAGCAAAGATGGTGCTTGATTAGCTGTTTCCCTGGCCACAGCAGCCAAGGAATAACTGCTCTGAAGCTAGAAATGTTCATGAACATGAAGAGGCACACTATGTTTTCATCCGAGCACTATACTGCAATTGATGCATGTTAGGACGCTGCTGTCACTTTACGAAGGAAGATTCTTGCACGCTGAAGCACTTTGATTGTTTGGACTTTTTTTGTGCTGCACATTTTTTGCTGGACTGTTGCACATAGTCACTTTATGCATGTTTGACACACGTTGCAATTCACTCATATACTGTATTTTTGCACTTTATTAGGAGTTGGCACTCCCACATTTGCTGCTATCATTTTATAAGAATTTGTTGATATGTAGATTCATTAATTATTTCACAATTTATGAGTGCACTTATACTATGTTTTTTGCTGTTTAATTGATTACCTCTTCACGGTCTAGTGAGCAATCATTTTTTGGTACACTTTAGTATACGCTACCTAATAGAAATATATTTTTATTTTATTTTTTTCACTTGTGTTAAGGATTGGCGCAGCACCACTTATTTAAAACACTGAAGAAATGCCACTTTGCTACAATGTAAAGTAGTGAGTGTACAGCTTGTATAACAGTGTAAATTTGCTGTCCCCTCAAAATATATCAACACACAGCCATTAATGTTTTAAACCGCTGGCAACAAAAGTGAGGCCACCCCTAAGTGAAAATGTCCAAATTGGGCCCAAAGTGTCAATATTTTGTGTGGCCACCATTATTTTCCATCACTGCCTTAACCCTCTTGGGCATGGAGTTCACCAGAGCTTCACAGGTTGCCACTGGAGTCCTCTTCCACTCCTCCATGACGACATCACAAAGCTTGTGGATGTTAGAGACCTTGCGCTCCTCCACCTTCTATTTGAGGATGCCCCTCAGATGCTCAATAGGGTTTAGGTCTGGAGGCATGCTTGGCCAGTCCATCCCCTTTACCCTCAGCTTCTTTAGCAAGGCAGTGGTCGTCTTGGAGGTGTGTTTGGGGTCATAATCAGTGGCGGCTGGTGAAGTTTTAGGATGGGGGGGACCAGACCCCGCCCTTCCTTTTTGACCCCTCCCACTTGGCGAAAGGGGTGCAGTTTAAGCAAAATAGTGGGCATGGCTTAAATGGTTTAGCTCTAAGGGGGTGTGGTTAGCGTCTGAGATGAACGAGGGATGGAGGGAGAGAGGCAGGGACAGCAGGCCCAGATCCTACATAACAATAGAAATATGTGTATTCTAGAAAGTTTAACAATCATCCCGGCACCATGGCTGTTATGGTGTCAGGATGATTGAAGCACATTATTTCTATTATTACATTGTAATATAAAATAAAATCATTCAACTCACCATAATGCAGAATCAGTTGGAGCCCTGAGTATGTCACCTGCCACGTCGCTTGCCACCCGATGCCATCAGGTATCCCCAGAGAAGTCCGTCCTTACATCAGGTGTCCCCAGCGGAGTCCGTCCTTACATCAGGTGTCCCTAGCGGAGTCCGTCCTTACATCAGGGGCCTCCCCTCTCCACTGAACACAAGGGGATTAGGCGGCGGCCATCTTTTTGTAGCCCGCCGGGCGCTGGAAGTGACTTTGTGCTCACAGTGTGAACAAAGCACCCGGCCGGGCGCCAGGCAGATCCTGCTCGGCACAATGGATCGCGCCGCAAAGCAGCTCCTAACCCCGCCAATGAAGTGCCGCTTCTGCAATCTCGTGATTGCATAGACATGGCGCTTCCCATAGTGCGCTGTGTCCAGCGCCCGAACACAGCCATGTTTTAAATTTTTTTTTTTTGTGACTGCCTGGGGGGGGGGGGGGGTGGCACTCGGGCACCCCGTATGGACAGGCCGCCACTGGTCATTATGTTGAAATACTTCCCTGCGGCCCAGACACTGAAGGGAGGGGGATCATGCACTGCTTCGGTATGTCACAGTACATGTTGGCATTCATGGTACTCTCAATGAACTATAGCTCTCTAGTGCCGGAAGCACTCATGCAGCCCCAGACCATGACACTCCCACCACCGTGCTTGGCTGTAGGCAAGACACACTTGTCTTTGTAGTCCTCACCTGGTTGCCGCCACACACACTTGACACCATCTGAACCAAATAAGTTTATCTTGGTCTCATCAGACCACAGGACATGCTTCCAGTAATCCATGTCCTTAGTCTGCTTGTCTTCAGCAAACTGTTTGTGGGCTTTCTTGTGCATCATCTTCATCATCTTTAGAAAAGGCTTCCTTCTGGGACGACAGCCATGCAGACCAATTTGATGCAGTGTGTGGCGTATGGTCTGAGCACTGACAGGCTGACCCCCCACCTCTTCAATCTCTACAGCAATGCTGGCAGCACTCATAAGTCTATTCCCCAAAGACAACCTCTGGATATGACGCTGAGCACGTGCACTCAACTTCTTTGGTCGACCATGGCGAGGCCTGTTCTGAGTGGAACCTGTCCTGTTAAACCGCTGTATGGTCTTGGCCACCGCGCTGCAGCTCAGTTTCAGGGTCTTGGCAATCTTCTTATAGCCTAGGTCATCTTCATGTAGAGCAACAACTTTTTTTCAGATCCCCAGAGAGATCTTTGCCATGAGATGCCATGTTTAACTTTCAGTGACCAGTATGAGAGAGTGAGAGCGATAACTCCAAATTTAACACACCTACTCCCCATTAACACCTGAGACCTTGTAACACTAACGAGTCACATGACACCAGGGAGGGAAAATGGCTAATTGGGCCCAATTTGGACATTTTCACTTAGGGTTGTACTCGCTTTTGTTGCCAGCGGTTTAGACATTAATGGCTGTGTGTTGATTTATTTTGAGGGAACAGCAAATTTACACTGTTATACAAGTTGTACACTCACTACTTTACATTGTAGCAAAGTGTCATTTCTTCGGTGTTGTCACATGAAAAGATATAATAAAATATTTACAAAAATGTGAGGGGTGTACTCACTTTTGTGAGATACTGTGTGTGTGTGTGTGTGTGTGTATATGTATATGTATGTGTATATATATATATATATATATATATATATATATATATATATATATATATATATATATATATATATACACACACAAGTTTGTATATGCAAGCACTACTCCTGCTTCCTCATTATACAAACATTTGAAAATATTTTTGCTAACTTTTCAGTGGGAAGATTTTGTTTTGATTAGTTTTACATATGTAATAAACACATAAAATATGCAATAAAAATGCATCTTTTCTCCTCCAAAAGCCCATATTAGAAAGCAGGATTCGTACTTCTCTTACTGATCTCTCTCTCTCTCTCCGCTGAATATGTATGAAGGCACAATGATGATTCTGATTAGTTCTGACTATTCTGCTAGTTCAGCTTTGAACTTTATAGATTTATTTCCATAGAAGTTCTTCAAATATAGCAGTAAAAGTTATCGGGTGGTAAATTAAAATTCCAGATTTCCAAAGTTCCTGACAGTGTAAAAGACCTCTGGTTCAATGACAATTGTATTGCATGCAGAGCCATGGATATCTGCAAACAATTCATTATCCTCTTAGGCCTCTTGCGCATGATACTCCTCTTTGAGCATCTACTTTTGTAGATGTTTTGTTTTTTTTTTGTATGTATTTCCACGTATTTCGGCACATATGTGTTTGCGCAATTTCGCAAAAACGTATTTTTGCGTTTTTGTTCTGCAAAATATGTAAATGGCTATTTGCGCACATTTGTGCTCACTCGCGTGTATTTGCATGCATGAGGCGTAAATTACTGACCAAAAAAGCCGATTTATTTATTTTTAACTGAAGAATGCACGTGCCTGTGTAGGGAAATTACAATTAATGGGCTGTATTTTAGCTTGTTAAAAAAAAAAAAAAAGTTGTACTGTGCTTTTTCAAGCTGCAGTGTGCCTTAATATGTTTTCAGAAAAAAATGACAAGGTGAACTAACACCCTATACCTTCCCCACCAGTCCCCGCTGTACTTGACTCCCATAGGTGATGCGCTGTTAATTCCCTGTCAGTTCCCACACATCGGTCCAGGGATTTTCAATCCGCACTCTTCTCCCTCTTCATTCTGTACAGCTTTTGTGATGGTTCAGAGCACTTCTGATTAGCTAGCGTCAGCACATGCCAATGCTGACCAATCAGAAGTGCTTTGATCCGCCCGAAACCCCTAGAGAATGATGAGCAGTGATTTTTAAAATCCTGGGCCTGGACCCCTAAGTCGGCTGTTTGAGAACTGACAGCTCATCACCCACGAGATGTACAGTGGGGGACCAGGAAGGGGGTGGAGGGTGAAGGTGTTCACCTTTTCATTTTTTTTCTGAAAAGGTGAACTAATACTTTAAAGTATAATTAAAGGCAACTAGCTTTTCTAGGTAATGGACTATCTCCCCCAGAGACTTCTGCCCTATGCAGAGCCTTGGCTGTGTTGACTAAATCTGCATAGGTGTGGGCTGTTTGCCTTTCATGCCCAGACTGCACTAGGCTCCCCCACCCTGGCATATATATGGGCACTGAATACACCTAGGGCATCATTACAGGAAGATTCAGTTTTAAAGGGAACCTAACACCCACTTAATTCCCTATTATCACACTATTCTAGGACAAAGCCACCTAGTGGCAGACTAGCCAACTGCACCTGCTTACACACTTGCCTGCTGGGGCGCTTTTTTCTTTATCTTTTTTTTTTCACATACATGTTAAATTCTGCATTTTTTTTTATGCTAGAAAATTAGGTAGAACACCCAAACATTATATATATTTTTACAGAAAGCAAAGGCCCTAGTGAATAAAATGGTTGTATTTTTTTTTTTTTTGTCACATGATATTTGAGCAGCTGTTTATCAAACGCAAATTAAAGTAAAAATACACTTAAATGAGTTTTAGTGCAAACAAATATATTGTTTTTTTTTAAGATGTAAAATATGACACGTTGAGTAAATAGATACAAAAGATGTCAAGATTTAAAATTGCGCACCCCTGTGAAATGGACGACAAACTTTGGTACCTAAAATTGTACATAGGTGATGCTTTAGAAGCCTTTGCAGATTAAACATTTACAGTTAAGCTTTTAGCTATGGTGCTAGAATTATCGCTGTCGCTCCAATGTTCGCAGCAATACCCCATGTGTGGTGCAATCATCGTTTACATATGCGCAACAGGCCTAAGTGCACATTTGCGTGTGAGCACAGGGGGAACGGGGGGTGCTTTACATTTTTTTTCTTATTCTTTGATTTCATTTTTTTTTTTTTAAACAATAGATTTTTATTGGTGTATTTGCAGAATATACAAAATTCAGAATGCAAGTAGATTATACATTTCACACATGTGCAATTTGTTTGACATTCATGAACTTATTACTTTAGAACTGTAAAACAGCTTAACTGTTAAAGGCACTAAGAAATGTTTACATTGTGTCATTGTGCAGTTGTCGAGCCTGTCACCCCTAGTGGGTACATACTGTAACAGACTTTTTGCATAAAATTTCAAAGTTAGCCATGAGAGGACCTTACTGAGGGTCCACTCCACCATATTATTATATAAGTTCTTTGTAAGCTTGTTGTTAACCTATATACTAAGTAACTTAGATTGACTAAAATACATTTGTTATACTTTCTCATTTTCCTAATATGAGGTAAGTTGTGTTTTGTTGCTGCAGTGTGTGCTAACTATAATACCAATTCTTGTTTGACCATACTCAACAGTGTGTTATACCACTAGACATTAGATGGTTATATTTCAGTAGTGGAGAAGCTGGGGTAACTGTAACTGTCATCCATGTGAGGAGGCATATTTAGAGGAACTCCAAGCCTCCCAGTGTTTGTGGAAGCCTGGGGCTCTCCTTTCTTTATATGCTAACATTTTTTCCATAGTGAATTGTGCGTTCACTCTGGAAACTATTTCTGCAAACTCAGGAGGTGTTGACGTTCGCCACCCTTTAGCTATTGCTATACGTGTTGCAAATAAAATATGTGTTACAACTTTTCTCATCAAGGGAGGATAGTTTTCGATACCTAGACTCAGAAGAGCAAGAGCAGGGCTAATGTCACAGTTAGAGCTGGTGATAATTGTAATTAGTTTCTGTATCTTTAACCAGAAAGGTTTGATGATTGCACAGCTCCAAAATATATGGAGGATATTGCCAATAGCTTGACAGTTTCTCCAACAAAGAGGTGTGTTACTGGGATCCATTTTGTTTAGTCTATACGGAGTTATGTACCATCTATGTAAGAGTTTTTGTGCATTGTCCCAGTGATCTACACATGCTGAAGATTTATGATTGTATTTTATCGCTTCATGCCATTGGGACAAAGAGAATTCTTTTTGCAATTCAAATTCCCATTTTAGCATATTGGGGGACTTGGATTGTAAGTAAAGGGGGGTGGTAAATTTGTAAAAGAGCGATATTCCCTTTCTAGTTTTGGAGGATTTGCTTAAGAGGAAGTCCCACAGAACCTGTGGTATAGTTATTTGTCGTGGAGGGTTTTTGCTTTTGTAGTGCTGTATTTGATATGTTCTATATTTATCTATCGCATTTTGATGTTGTGGAGCAGGTGTGGCGAAGTTGTATCCCGAGGCTTTCCATGTTTGGACTGAGAAGTTTGGGATTAGGTGTTCATAAGATGCTAGTGGGATATTTAGTTTTTTAATTGGGGTGTCTGTAAGGTGGTTATGCACTAAGGAGGACCAGGCATCTATTGTTGCTTGTATAGTTAAGTAAGGTGGGGTTTCTGGTCTGTAGTGTATACATGCTGCTGTTGCCAACGCTGGGAGGTCATGGCCTGGTGTTACTGTGCGTTCAATATCTGACCAACGGTTGTCAGTTTGGCAGGAGAACCAGTATTTCATTTGATCCAGTAGTGCAGCTTTATAGTATGTCTGTGCATTCGGTAGTCCTACCCCCCCTAGATGTTTAGGTTTATATAGGTGGGCCAGTGCTATTCTGGGTTTTTTTCCTCCCCATATGTACGTTTTCAGGCACTTCTCCAGTTGTGTAAAAAATTTCTGGGGAATTGGTATGGGTAGTGATCTAAAATAGTATAGTAGTTTTGGTAATATTTGCATTTGGTATGCAGCTATTCTCCCCAACCAGGATAGATGTAGTTTGTTAATTTGAAGTAGTTCCTCTTCTATTTTGATTAGTAATGGAGGGAAGTTTTGTGAGTATATTTTGGAGGAAGAGGAAGTTAGCTGCACCCCAAGATAAGTGATGGAAGGAGGGTCCCAGTTGCAGGGAAAAATACTTTTTAATCTTGTTTTGGTATTGTTTGGTATATGGAGAGAAAGTGCATAGCTTTTGGTTGTATTAACTTTGTAGAAAGAGATTTTTCCAAATGAATGTAATAGTGTTTTGACAATGGGTAAAGAAGTTGCTGGTTTTGATAGGGAAAGAATTATGTCGTCAGCAAACAGACCTATTTTATGGTTGACAGAGCCGACTTTAATGCCTTCTATTTTGTCATTTGCTCTGATAGACTCTGCTAGTGGTTCTATGACCAGAGAAAAGATAATTGGGGACAGTGGGCAACCTTGTCGGGTACCATTGGTTAGTGCAAAAGGATCAGATAGCAAACTAGAGGTGAAGACTCTTGCAGATGGATCTGAGTACAGAGACATAATTGCTGAGTGTATTAGTCCTGATAGGCCAAATTTGAGTAATGTCCTGGACAGGTATCCCCAATGGACCCTGTCGAAGGCTTTTTCTGCGTCTAATGCTAAAAAGATGCTGGGCTGCCTGCTTAGTTCTGATATGTGCAGGAGGTCAAGCATCCTTCTTGTTCCATCTGGTGCCTGTCTGCCCTTCACAAAGCCTACCTGGTCGAGTCCTATAAGGGAGGGGGTTATTTCCATAAGTCTGTTTGCTAATATTTTTGCGTATATCTTTAAGTCGGAATTTAATAGGGAAATAGGCCTGAAGTTTTGTGGGTCTGAAATATCTTTACCAGGTTTAGGGATAGTAATAATGATAGCTTGGAGCATTTCTTTTGGGAAGGCGCCGTCAGAGGCTGCTATATTGAAAATTTTTACCAGTTCAGGGGCAAGGATGGCGGAAAAAGCCTTGTAATATTCTGTGGAGAATCCGTCTGCTCCTGGCGATTTGTGCATGGGTAGAGATCGGATAGTGGATTCAACCTCAGTGAGTGTGATGGGGGCATTAATTTTTTGTAGAGTAGTTTTGTCAATCGAGGGAAGATGAACATTCTGCAAGAATTGTTCAATCTCTGTGTCCGAGGGCTGGTAAGTGTTTGGGTCATTTTTGAGATTGTATAAGGATTCATAATAATCTTTAAAGGCGTTGGCGATATCTTTGGGATTTTGGTATATTATTTTTGTTTTATGATGTCTGATATTTTTGAGATTAGATCTTGCCTGTTTCTTTTTGAGCTGGGAGGCTAGGATTTTACCTGCTTTGTTGTTTTGGGAGTAGTAGGAGAGTTTGAGTTTTTTAAAAAAGGTATCATAGTCCGCTCTAATTTCCTGTCTTACTGTTTCTCGACATTCATTGAGATTTTTGAGAATTTCCCTTGAGGAGGTAGCAGGATTTTTGTGTTGCGCTTCTAAATCTGCTATCTTCTCAAGTAATTTTGTCATGCGCTGCTGTTTCTTTTTCTTTTCCCTAGAGGCTACCTGAATGAGGGCGCCTCTAGCGAATGCTTTGTGCGCACACCAGATAGTCATAGGCGAGCAATCTTCATTAGTATTGAAATGAAAAAATTCTTTAATTTTTGCTGCAATTTCGTCTCTAATTTCGGGGTGTGATAGAAGAAATGTGTTGTTACGCCACAGTGGTTTGTGGGAGTGTTTATTGACATCCACAATCTCAATAGTCACTGGGGCGTGGTCAGACCATGTGATACTGTGGATGTCAGCCCTTACTACATTTTGCAGAGTATACAGATCGGTGAGGAAGAAATCTATTCTAGAATAGCTCTTGTGTACAGCTGAATAAAATGTGTAGTCTCTCTCGGTGGTTCTAAGGCAACGCCAGGGGTCATAGAGCCTCTCTTCGTGGCACAGCGAGTCTAGAGAGGGACGCTTCTTAGAAGCCATCGAGGACACGTCTAACTCTGAGCTCATAATCAAGTTAAAATCACCACATATTATTAAGTTGCCTTTTTGCACCTTTTTTGCCTTACCTATCACTTTGCGAACAAACCTGAGAGTTCTAACATTAGGTGCATACAAGTTGACTATCGTATACGTGACATGGTTCAGTTCTGCGATTACAATCAGAAATCGACCTTGAGGATCAACATGTTCCTGCAAAAAAGAGAAGGTTAGTGTGTCCTTGAAGGCAATCATCACTCCGTTCTTTTTTGTCGTATTCTTGGCCATATATACGTGCGGAAATTTGGGATGTGTACATTTCGGGGAGTTATCATTGTTGAAATGAGTTTCTTGTACGCATAGAATGTCACACTTCTCTTCCAATGCGGACTTCCAAAGAGCTCTTCTCTTGTAGGGACTATTCAAACCTCTCACATTGTATGACATCAGATTAAGATTCATTCTTGTGGAAAGTTGCGCAGCAGTGCCATCTAGTGGTAATTCCAGGGATTGGAGTGGAGCTGATGAGCATGGTCAAGATGCATGGGATTTGAGAAAGCAATGTCCTCATAGCCTTGTGAGGGAACAGTATAACTGAACAAACTTGAACTTTTGGCAAGTAATGAAGCGTAGGCCGCAGGTATTGCGGGTAGTAGGTCACAGGAATCATCTCGTAACTAATGTAGGGGGTTTAAAAAGGTAAACCCTTAATCAGCCGAACATCGGGTGGTAGGTTGTAAAGGGCAACTTCCTAGAGGGTTGCATAGTACCAAAATTAGCCAGATGGTAGTCATGAGAGGAGAGTACTCATTGAAAGGAAATATCTTCTAGTAATGTAGCTTTAGGCAGAATGTTGCTGATATTTCTTAGTTGTACGTTGGTTGTTGCATCTGGGAAATTGTGGTTTAGGGTCCTCAGGTATTGCGTCTGCTGGAAGTAGGCGCCATTTTCGGAGGAGGTCCAGGCCTTTTTCGATTGATGTTATCGCATGGGATTCATTGTTCATTTCAACCAGAAGTTTTGCAGGGAACCCCCATTTGTAGAGGATCTTATTGTTGCGCAAGATCTTAGTGATAGGTACTAAGTTGTGTCTGGCTGACAGGGTGGCTTGTGACAGGTCTGCATAAAGTGCGATACCAGCGTAAGGATCAGGAAGAGAGGGATGCTGTCTTGCAAATCGCATGAGTTGGTCCTTTATGTGGTAGAAGTGAATTCTTGCAATCACATCTCTAGGTAATTGTTCAGGCAGGAAGGATGGTTTTGGCAGTCTGTGTGCCCTGTCGATAGTGATGTCTGCTGGGCTAAGAGAAGGGAGGACAGTCATCATGAGCTTTTGCAGGTAGGTAGTTATCTCTGCGGGTTTGACCGTCTCAGGGATCCCCCTGAATTTGACATTGTTCCTTCTGGCCCGATCTTCCATATCCGCCATTTTGAGGCGCATAGCCCTGATTTCATCTTCTACCTCAAAGTGGGCATCTACCAGTTCATTGTGTGCCAGGGTGAACTCCTCCATTTTATTCTCTACATATTCCACTCTGTTGCTGATAGCTGAGATTTCCCTTTTTGTGTTATTCATAAACATAGCCATATCAGATTGAAGAGCTCCCCTTAGTGTCTGCAGCATCTCTTTCATTGTGGTATCAATGATGGGTTGACCTGAGGTGGGGAATGCATCTAGCTGCTCTGCCTGTGTGGATGATTCATCCATTTCATTCCCTGCTGCTTCTGCCTCATCCTCATTTCCCCCTCCTTCCCCAATCCTCCTTTTTTGTTTAACAGGGCTGCAGAATGGGGAGGATGATAAGGGGTTATCATTTATGTGTGACTCACCCGAGGATGGCGTCGGATTGTTGTTTGTCTGTGCTGTGGAGCTGGCAGCACGGCTCCCGGCGCCGGCGCCATCTTGGATTTTTCGGCCCTCAGCGAGGCGGAAGAATTCCGTCAATTTTCGGGGTGCCTCTCTCTCCTTGCGTTTAAACATTGTGCCCGCTGTGTTCCCCTCTCTCTCCTCTCTTAATTTCTGTGCTTGGTCGCTGTTTTTGGTGCGCTGTGAGCCGCTGAGATCACCCGGTGTATCAGAGCTCTCCTCTCACACTTCCATGAGCTCTGGCTGCCGGCTCCGCCCCCTTTGATTTCATTTTTTAATACACTTATTTAACTTTATTGCTATCACAAAATGGTGAATAAGCCCCTTTGTTATAGCTTTGGACAGTGACAGATACTCTGTATTGAGACATCAGGGGTCTATTAGACCCCTGATGTCTCTCATGCTCTCCAAGCAGCTGTTCAAACACAGAGAGTGTTTGATCAGCTGTTTCCCAGCCCGTAATGGTTAGGGAATGACCGTTCTGAAACCGGAAGTGATGAAATTGTCGCTTTCAGTTCCTTTCATCACACTATTGTACCCATACTATTAGGGCTGTGCACACCTCATAATCAGGATGCTGGTTGTCGGCAAACTTGGACCTAGGGTTAAAGGCTTCATCCCATCCAAGTCTCTACAAAGTCTCTAGGCTCCAGAACTAAACAGGACTTAATCACAGAGAAAACTCCTATTTTCTCCCTGTGAGTCAACCATATGGGGCTCCTAATCCTATATAGGTGAGAACCCCAGAAGACACCAATGCTTCTCTACACCATTAGGCTTCATGTACACTACAGCTCTTAAACTTGAGTTTAGGAGTTTTTGGCATTTTTTTTTGCCAAAGCTCCTAAACTCAAATCCATAAAAGTTGTATGTGTCCATGTACACATAGGCTTTTAGCAGCGTTTAAGAGCTGCTGCGGTTAGGGGAGGTTCAACCTCCCTTAACCTTCCTCTCCTGTAGGTAGAAGAATCGCATTCAGGATAGGAACGTTTTGACCGCCGGTCGCAAAACGCGGCAACATTTTGCCACGTTCAAAGTAGGCTATATGTACATGAAGCCTTACATTCAGTCTCACCTCTGGGTTGCCCACATGTTGTAATAATTTCCAATTTATTTCTCATGTTTTATAATGACTGCACACTTGTTTACCATTGTTTAGTAAATGCCTGTTTGCTGCCCACATTTTTGTATTGTAATTGTATTGAAAGGGCTTCCCGCTTGTGCCTGCATTTTATAATGGCTTCCTGTTTGTTGACCACATTTAGTAAAGCCTACTCATTTATTGAACACTTTTTTCATGGCTACCTGTATGCTGCCTTTTAGTATTAACTGCCTATATGCTGCCCTTCTTTTGTAACAACTACCTGTTTATTGTCCATGTATTGCTACAAGTAAACACTTGTTACTCATTTTGGCCTCATGCACACTGGTCTTAAAATTTTTTAAAAAGCACAATTTTTACAGACGTTTTGGCTTTTTTTTTTTTTTTTTTTGCCTGTAAAAGCACCTCTGTTAGCCTATATGTCCATGCACACAGGTGTTTACAGGCAGATTACAAGAGGTCTGTTCACAGGCTGGAAAAAAAAAAACAAAACAATTAAAAGCGTGTTTAGGAAAGGAACTGATGAGCAGAAAATATGAGGGTTCTTCAAAAAGTTTCTGCACTTTTTTAAACTCTTTTTTTTATTAAGCTTTTTAAAAACAAATTACATACATTTTCTAAATAGTCGCCTTCCTTTGCGATGCATTTTTCCCAGCATCATGCTTACTGTCAGACACAACCAATTACTACTCGGAGTCCTCGAAAATATAAAAGTGCAGAAACTTTTTGAAGACCCTTGCAACGCGACTAAACTTGTCTAAATGCGCCTAAACTCTAGAGGCACTTAGGTGTGTTTGAGCATTAATGCATTCATTCCTATAGTCAGAATAAATAATGATTATGGCCAATGAAATTCTCTAACACTCAAACCCTTGACGTGGCTAAATGCATGTGCAATAGGCGGCTTTAGGCACGGTTTTTAAGCAGCTTTTCCCCTGTCAGAACGTCTGCTAAACCAACGCCCTTTGTGCATGGGTGCCTGCTCACCACAATCACTTGTAAACACAGAAGTCTGGTTTGTGTGTTTACAAGTGACAGCTCTGCACTCTGTGTGTAACCCCCATGAACTCTGCACTCTGTATGTAATGCAATCCTGATATTTAATGCCCCTTTAAGACCCTTCTACTGTTTGTGAAATATGACCACACCCACTATTTGATGTGATTCGGTGAGGGTGTGTGGGGGGAGGGGTTTTGGGGGGGTCGTGGTTGAGTTCCAGCACCTATTGTTTGAGAAAAAAAGCCCTGTATATATTGTAACTATATCTAATTACCTATATGCTTTGTTATAATTAGGTATTGCTTTATGTGATTGTACATCTGTATTAATAGTATTAATTGTTCAACTTTTTATGGTTTTGAGATATACAGATGGACGCCCATTGATATCAGGACCAATTTGGGTTTAATATTTACATTTCACAGTAAATATCATAAAATCAAAAGTTGAATTATTTTATAATTCCAACCTACTTTTATCTAATAATTTTGCCCTAATACAGTGGGTTTCAGTGATCACACGGACACCCCAGGCACTTATCTTTAAAGGTGTTTGATCAGTCACTTGGATTGACTTGAGCCCAATTGGTATAAGACTGATGCGCTTGAATGGATTGGGATCATAGTCATCTAATAGCGGTCTTCCCTTATTACCCCTATCCCTTTAATGCAGGTTATTCCACCCACTAACAGCTTGTGGTGATGATCTGCCCAATCACGTCAGTTTGAGGGCAGAAAAAATTCCAAAATGTCAATTTTGGCAATGACGCACTGTGCGCCACGTCACTTCCGCCATTTGGATCTTGCACATGCGCATTAGCACCCAAGCCACGTCCCCGTTCCGGCAGTGACGTCAGACACCACTGGAACGGGGGGAGATATGAATGCAGCGAACAGCCGCCATATTCTGTCAGAGGCGTTCTGAGAGAGAGTGTGAGTTTGCATCTCTCCTCTCCCTCTGCATTATTTCCATTGATTTCACAGAATAGGTAAGCACTCATCCGTGCTCCATTACATTTGTTCATGTATTAAGAATTTACTGGCTGATAGTGAGAACGTTTATATTATTATCTATATGGATACAGCCCTTAACCGATGAGGCTTATATGCTTCATTTATCTTTCAGGCTCTATTCAATTGACCTGTATTATGAAGAGAGAGAACCATTAGGATTCCTAAGTGAAGAGATATCCTGGTGGGTCTTGGTTTCCTTTTCAAGGATACTCAGAAGCATTTTTTTCATCTCTACCGTCCCTCCATCATCAACATTGGGTTATCCTTCTCTTGAAAGAAGAGGGGGATAAATAAATTGATCCTATTGCACAAATGCAAGTGAGGTAAATATTACCCATACATCCTCGATAGGGATGAGCTTCGAGTTCGAGTCGAACTCATATTCGACTCGAAAATTGGCTGTTCGCCCGTTCGCTGAACAGCGAACAATTTGGGGTGTTCGCGGCAAATTCGAAAGCCGTGGAACGCCCTTTAAAAGTCTATGGGAGAAATCAAAAGTGATAATTTTAAAGGCTTATATGCAAGTTATTGTCATAAAAAGTGTTTGGGGACCTGGGTCAAGAATCAATGCAAAAAAAAGTTTTAAAAACGGCCGTTTTTCGGGAGCAGTGATTTTAATAATGCTTAAAGTGAAACAATAAAAGTGTAATATTCCTTTAAATTTTGTACCTGGGGGGTGTCTATAGTATGACTGTAAAGGGGTGCATGTTTCCCGTGTTTAGAACAGTCTGACAGCAAAATGACATTTCAAAGGAAAAAAGTCATTTAAAACTACTCGCGGCTATTAATGAATTGCCGGTCCGACAATACACATAAAAGTTCATTGATAAAAATGGCATGGGAATTCCCCACAGGGGAACCCCGAACCAAAATTTAAAAAAAATGACGTGGGGGTCCCCCTAAATTCCATACCAGGCCCTTCAGGTCTGGTATGGATATTAAGGGGAACCCCGGCCAAAATTAAAAAAATAAAATGGCGTGGGGTCCCCCTCAAAATCTATACCAGACCATTCAGGTCTGGTATGGGTTTTAAGGGGAACCCCGCGCCAAATTTTTTTAAAAAAATGTCGTGGGGTCCCCCCAAAAATCCATACCCTCTCTCGTCCCCCCCTCTTTTCCTGCGGCCTGCCAGGTTGCATGCTCGGATAAGGGTCTGGTATGGAATTTAGGGGGACCCTCACGTCATTTTTAAATTTTGGTTCGGGGTTCCCCTGTGGGGAATTCCCATGCGGTTTTTATCAATGAACTTTTATGTGTATTGTCGGACCGGCAATGCATTAATAGCCGCGAGTAGTTTTAAATGACTTTTTTTCCTTTGAAATGTCATTTTTCTGTCAGACTGTTCTAAACTCGGGAAACATGCGCCCCTTTACAGGCATACTATAGACACCCCCCAGGTACGAAATGTAAAGGGATATTATACTTTTATTGTTTCACTTTAAGCATTATTAAAATCACTGCTCCCGAAAAAAACGTCCGTTTTTAAAACTTTTTTTTGCATTGATCCATGTCCCCTGGGGCAGGACCCGGGTCCCCAAACACTTTTTATGACAATAACTTTCATATAAGCCTTTAAAATTAGCACTTTTGATTATTAATGTTTGTGTCCCATAGACTTTAACGGTGTTCGCGTGTTCGAACAAATTTTTTGCCTGTTCGCAAGTTCTGGTGCGAACCGAACAGGGGGGTGTTCGGCGTATCCATAATCCTTGATAGTTAATTAGATGAAAATAGGGAAATCTTACATCTCACATACATACAGTATATATCCTTTCTATAGGACATTGGAGTTATATCTGTCTCTCCCCTGTGGTCACACAATATCCATTGATAGGGCATCTATTGAAATCAATCAGGACTTCTCTGCTTTTTTGACTAACCCAGTTCCAAGTGTATCCGGTAGGTCCATCTTTTCTTTATATCAATTCAAATATTATTTTAAAATTGTTTTTTGCTGATAATATCTATAAATAAAAGCAAATATGTGTACTTATGTATACCAATATATTAGATGTAAAACTCTGTCCAAAACTTTATGTAAATATTCCTATGTTTCTTTGTCATTTATAGCATTTAATTCATACAGCACTCTTGAGACTCCTGAAGAAGCTCTTTTGAAGCGAAACATGTAGAGCGGTAGTGTCTGTATTTGCTTATGAATTGAACAAATGATATAAATGATATAACAAGGAATCTTTTATTAACTTTTTATTGTTGTAATAAAACTTATTGAATTTTTATCAATTGTAATCAATTTATTCTTTTGGCACCTTTAAAGCTCCGTGGCTTGTTCCTCCTCTCCTTTTTTCATATGTAAAATTGGGATGTGGTGTCATTTCTGATATCTTTGCCCTTACCTTTAAACTTTCTTTTTTTTTTTCTGCCAGTAAATACCTTATACAGCCCACTTCCTGTTTCTTGTCTGGTCATTAGCCTAGGCTTATGACATCATGCACATCTCTCTCTCTCTCTCTCTCTCTCTCTCTCCATATTGAGAGAGTTTGCCAGGAAGGGAGGGGGAAGAGTCATAAGAGGGCCAATGAGAGCTGCAGGGCTACAGAGCTGGAGGTGTGCCTCTGTGTGTAAATCCAGGAAGTGAACAGGCAGCAGCTTCAGCTGCCCACAGTTGAAATGAATGCAGCCTGACTCCGTGGAGGGAGATTTCTGCAACATATTTGGCAAGTACAGAATCACAGTATATATAAAATAATATGCAAAGTGGTTGGAGGGAAGCTTGAGAATGGCAAAGATGTTGTTATTACAAATTATGTAAACAGACTGCAGTTCCTCTTTAAATTGGTTATAAACCCTTACATATATCCAGTGAAGTGACTGGCCTCGGGTGATACAGAGATGAAACCAATCCTCTTACATTAATTGTAACTGTTTATCTGCAGTCTTATCTTCTCTACATCTGTTCAAAGGCCAGAATTTATAAAGCTTGTCTGAGCATTCAGCAAAAAAGGGGGAGGAGTGCTGAAATCACACTCTGTAGAGCTCAGTGAGGAGATCTCTGAGAGCTGATTGGAGGGGAAAAACACATCCCTCCCACCACACCGCACACAGGAACAGAGCTGAGGCTATCAATCAGCTGGAGGTCCCTACCCTGTCAATTTTTTTCTCTTGGTGTCAGGAAATTTTGTCAGAAGTGATTCATGCTGATAGCAGAGAAGATATTTAGTGCTCCTAATTGAGACAAGTACACACTATAGAGGGATATGCTTTGTTCGTATTTCATGTTTAAGGCTAGAGAGTCAGGTTGACAGCCAGGCAAGTAGCCCGGACCTTTCTGCAGAGCTACCTTTTTAAGAGTTTATAGTATCATTAATTTATCCAGAGCTTTGAAAAGTATTTATCGGCACATCGAAGGGCAATGTGTTTACAAGTTTCATTCCAGGTGCACCATGAAAAGTTTATGACGGCACAGCTGATTTAACTCCTTTTGACAAGATGTTGTGCCAAATAAGCAAGTTCCTTTTTTGTAGAATGTAAAATTTTCTGTCCAGAGCACTTTTTTATACAAAGCTGCATTTCTGCCAGCACATTCTTAAAGTTTTTAAAAGAATGTGACACATCTGTTTTTTTCTTGTGTGCCCTTTGGAAAAATGGAGCCTCCCTTTCTATCCTGGCATTTGTTGTCAGTAGAGCAATTGAATAGGGTTGGGTGGGGCAAGGGGTTATTTCAATGGGCACTTGTTTTGGAGACCACTACATATTTTCTCCTCTTCTGTTGAGTCATTAGGACAGGAATTGAGAAATATCAACACAGACTGCAATAAAAGCCTCCCAAAGGTTATATTTCTTCCCTACTTTATCCATAACGTAAAAAAAAGAGTTTTAGCTAGTGTTCCATATTAAAGCTTAACTCCACTTTTGTTGAGAAAAAAAACATTCCCCTCTGGGTGATCTATGTACATTGCAAGGATTATAACAACCTTTGTTGCAGATCCCTACCTTTTTGTTATTCTGAAATAATTCATGTGTGTTTGAATGTGCCTCTGTACTGAGTGGGTCTAATGGGAGTGGTTTCATAATTAACTGTCAGGTGTGCAGCTGCAGGGCACTAATGAGGAAGTCTGCTGGGCCTGCATCCCTTTTAGACGTGTTCCTATTGAAAGTATCTCTCCAAAAATGACATTTTTGTTGCAGGGGATGCCTGAAATCTGACTTGTATCTTAGGTAGACTTCTGGGAGAATTGGGGAGCCAATCACACAAGCAGGAAATGATGTTTCTGGGGAGTAGTCAAAACACAGAATTCTGTGTACAGAACAACTCCAGGTAGCCATATGGCAATGCATTCTCAGAAAATGACAGTGGCTGCAGATTGAAAAGGAAAGGTCATTTATAATAACCTTCAATTACAATATGATTAGTGTCACAATTATATGTGCTATATTATTTTTTTCTTTATTTGCTTTTTTTCCCCATGAAAGTGGAGTTACCCTTTCAATTATCCAGCAGCAATGTGTCGTAATATAGGCAGAATTTTAAGTGTCAGACACGGCATCAAATTCAAAAATTAAAGTGTAAACTCTAACAAATAACTTCTCTTTTTCTGATGCCATATCATCAGAAGGATTTTGTTTGCAAAATAAATTACCACTTGAACCTGCCAGAAATCTTGTTAGCTGATACCTTCCTGTGCTCTCTGCCTGTGCTGCACTTTTTATCATTTACATCATCTCTGGGGACTATAGAACCCCTCTCTCCCCTCTGTGTTATAAAATAGATCCTTTCCTAGAGTGACAACACTGCTCCTCCATAGATACAGTACAGTGAATGAGTGTTGTCACCCTAGGACTGGAAGTGTGTTACTATCAGAATCCAGACTGGTATGCTGCAATACAGTATATTACATTTTTGTTTTTTGGGTTTAGATACTGAATACTGAATTACAGCAGAGTACAGTGTGTATAATATATAATTATGAGAATGTGTTTACAGTTCGGTAATGATTACATAAAGCATGCTTTACAGTTCTAAGAATTTCCCCTCACCGTCTGTGTTGTGCTCAGTAGAGCTGCACGATTCTGGCTAAAATGAGAATCACGATTTTTTTTTTGCTTAGAAGTTAGATCACGACTCTCACGGCGTAACATCATCTTTCACATTAAAACAAAAAAATTGGGCTAACGTCACTGTTTCATTTTTTTTTTTTTTATTCATTGAAGTGTATTTTTTCCCAAAAAATTGTGTTTGAAAGACAGCTGGGCAAATACAGTGTGACATAAAGTATTGCAGCAATTGACATTTTATTCTCTAGGGTCTCTGCTAAAATATATATAATGTTTGGGGGTTCCAAGTAATTTTCTAGCAAAAAATATTGATTTTAACTTAAACAAGTGTCAGAAAAAGATTTAGACTTTAAGTAGTTAGGCCCCTTTCACACGATCGGACCGTTCAGGTCCACCTGTCAGTTTTGACGGCAGACCTGAACGGGCGCTCCATGTTCGCCTATGGAGCGACGAATGTCAGTGGAGACATGTCGGCTGACATCCGACCCCGTCCGATCCACTAAAAGCAGACGGATGGCCCTATGTCCAGATCCGTCGCTGGCGGATTGGATGGGGTGAGATCTGACGAAAACGGACATGCTGTCCGTTTTCATCCGATCCCTCCATAGGCAGCAGCGGCGCCTGACAAGCCCCTCCCCGCTCAGTGAGCAGAGAGGGACCTGTCATCCACCGGCTCAGCGGAGATCAACGGACTGATCTCCCGCTGAGCCGGCGGACCGAGGCG